>NC_053488.1:17933518-18148827 GCF_015227805.2 Hirundo rustica | reverse complement strand
GGCAATACAAAGGCTTTCCATAATTACCTCATTCTTCTAGTTGACTTGACAAGAGTGACCTCCAGAGACTTAATATAAAGGAAGATAAGAAACACATTTCGGTATGCACAGTTATTAGGTAGGCTCTGATAACTCATCACAGTTCTGCTCATAGTAAATTTTCTCAGTTTTTCTTTTTGTTTTTGCTAAGCATTGAGAAGGAAGGGCTTAACACATGAAAAGCTCTCCTGGAGGTTTTATATTTTCATTTTAAAAAGGATATATAGCTTAGTTCTTAAAAGTAAAAACAGGAAACTAGAAAGACATGCCATTGTGACTCAGTTTTAATTCAGAGGAACAATCCTGCAACTGATAATTTTAGTCTGAAATACAGGGTGTTCTAGTTCTTTTTGTAACAGAGATTTAGTTAATAAAATTGATCTAATATGCATAGCATCTTTTATTATTTGATAATGGCAACGCTTTACTGAATTTTAATTTTTTAAAATTATTGGAATTTTTTAAAATTATCAGAATAGCCCTTGTACTAATTTTTCAGTTGTTAAAAAGTCACTCCAAAATGATGTGAAATACAGCTAATGATTTTTTTTTCTCTTAAACTGTTTTGTTGTAGGTAAATGTTTAAAGTAGTTATGGTACTTAATTTATGCATATGTATACCTTGTGAAATGACCAAATCTGTTAGTATATGAAAAAAAGAAAAGCCTGAAAAAATTGAGTGATGTTCAGAGAATGAACACATGGGGGGGATATGCCCACATAACTGCACAGCTCTCAGATTGTTTTTTGTTATTGCTTTTCAGTGCGCCGTCCGTGCTCTATTATATCTTTTTTTTTCCCCCTCACAGCATGTTTTACTTACTGAGGAGGTAATGAGGGAAAGAAAAAAAAACTTCATTACACTTTTCTGAATCCTAGGAAAGGGGCTGGCAAAACGGTTCTTCTTTCTCTACAGCCCCTAGTAGAGTAAGATTGTAAGATTAGAAGTTGAGAGAAGCACCACTTGCTTTGTCCTTTCTGTCAGCACCACTCCCACCTGCTGTCAAAAAGGTAGATGGGCTTTTGGTCAGGCTGCATTGGTGTGTTCTTAAGTTTGACTTTATCCCAGTCAGGACAGAAGATACCTGTAGCTGTTGCTGGAGTATTTGGCTGTCCCTGCTGTGCTTGGAGTGTGGTGAAAAATTGCACTGGCCATGTCACATGCAGAATGGCTGTGCTGCCCCTCAGAATAATGAGATGTTTGATTTGCTCAATTTCCTTCCCAGCAAATGAAAGAATGATAATGTAATTAGGAAGAAAGGTAGATACTGCTCTTGGGTGTCTGTATAAAGATCTGAAAATTTGGGACTCAAGGATTGGAATTGCCTCCTTGAATCATTATGTTGTGTACATTCTTCTCACTGGCACATTGGTTTCATTCCAAAACTCATTGAATAGTTTGGCTTTTAGGGAAAAGATGTGTGGTTTGCTAGTGTAGGAATGCATATTAACATTCAAAATGCAAACCTTTTGCTTATAGTGTTATGTAGTTAGTTTTGAGGTTAGCTTACTTTTAGAACTTTGAAGATCCCAATCTGTGCCTCATCTGCTGGAAAACCTTCCCTTTGATAAAAGGATGTTGATTGCCCCATTGTTGAAGAGTAAGATAAGATATTTCTATTTGAGTTAGATTTGTTAAGTAATCATAATCTGATCTAGGTCTTTAAATTAGGCAAGCTATCAGGCATACAAACCATGCTTTTCACCCTAACATCTGAGGGCCTAAGTCAGGTTGGGTTTAGTTTATTCTCTTTTCTTCCTGAAACAGTTCCAATTACTTATCCAACAGAATTTTTTCCATGCAGCTTGTACAGCTGATTCTGGAGGCAAAGCAGGGCAGTATTCTCTGTCACAATTACATAGGTCAGAACCAATTTTCTTAGTCTTTTATTATGTTCCTGAACTTTTCTGGTTTTTTATTATGAAGTGATAACCTAAACTTTAAAAAAACCCAAGCAAAACAATAGCTCTGTAATTTAACAGAGAAACAGGAAAAGAAGACTAGGTTTTTTTTTTTTCAATTTGCTCACTTGAAAATTCTGAAAACACAAGCTCTCAAACTTCTTGGAAGTTGAGCTTCTCTCTCTGCGTAGACCTTCTGCCCGTTTGAGCAGCGTGGCTTGGGAACTGCCAGCAGAGGGAGCGCAGCTATTTTGAATAAACTGCACGATCATAGATGCAACAGCTTTTCAGAAATTTCCATATGCCAAAAATAATGTGTTTGTACAACCAATTGTACAGCAGAATGGTAATTTAATGTAACTTCTGAAACACTTGTGAGTGTTTAAAAAATGATGGTGGGCCTACATTCTGTTAATGAAAGTCTGTGTTTTGCTGCTAATTTTGGTGTCTCCTGATTTACAAGGGTACTCAACATCTTTTATCTGAAAATTACAGTGGAAATGATAGTGTTCTTCAAATATTAATGTTTTAAATTTTCTTTGCAGAGAGGCATTGCATAGTGAAATTGAGGATGACTCAAATGAGGCATTAAGTGGTCCTTCTATGCAATCCCAGCGTTCTGCTAAAGGTCCAGCTGAGGAGGAGGATGATGATGATGATGATGATGAAGGAGAATTCATTGGGCCACCACTTCCCCCTGGATTCAAGGATAGTGATGATGACAATGACGATGATACAGAGGAGGAGGATAATGTAAGTAGTTAGTTTCTCTTTAATGTTTTAATCCTTTGAGTGGGCTCTGATTTGTATATGTGCCATTCCTTTTTGAAGGAATTTCCAGGTGATGTATGACTTGGTCAAAATGCAGGTTTTCTGTTTTACTTGCAGTTTTCGTGTTTTTCTAATGATAATTCATCAAATGCAAATAATTATTTTCATTTAAAAACATCAGGATTTAAAACAAAAATATGCATATAAGTCTCAGGGAAGTTCAATATCAAATAATGTATATTGTTTACTTCTTTGTTTTCAAGTAATGAAAGAACTAGATAAATAAATATTTAATACGGCTATTTCAAATGGTTTATTTCCCAAAGCATGTGTAAAATTTTGTGCGAAAAATAGGAGGCAAAGGTGGACTTGAATCTAGGGAGAACAGTTGTGCTGGAAATGTTTTTAGGAGATTAAATCTGGTAACTGAGGGCTTTTTTTTTTTTTTTTTTTTTTAAATTTTAAATTTGCTTTTCTCTAAATGAATGCCAGACCTGTTTGTTGTTAAGAATACAGATTTTTCTATCTATATGGAAATCAAGAGAACCCCTAACAGCCTAACTTTGGTATCACAGATATTCAGTTAACCAGCCTTCCTTTATTTAGTTAAAAGGCATCTGGATCTAAAAGGCATCACCACTAGGTGATGTGGTTTAGTAGTTTAAGGGTTACAGTGGTAGTGCTGGGTTGGACTGAATGATTTTAAAGGTCTCTTCCAACAATGATTATTTGATAATTCTGTGAAAAGATTAATGGTTTGATGTGTGTTCTTCAAAACTGCCTGGATCAAATATTTTGTGGCATTTGTGTGATGGTTTCCATGTGTAACAACAGTCATAGAAGTCCTTTGAAAACAGCCTTTACTTATTGCTGTTTTGAGCCATCTTGTAACAGAAAAAGATCTGTATGTCCTGTTAGACAAATGTAAACCAAACTCTAAAAACCCCTGAATTTCCAGGTGTCCCAAGGCTTTCCTTTTGATTTTTCTTTTGTTTTTACTGGGGATTCAGTTTGTTTGTTTGTTTTTTTCTTTATCATCTCTTAGCTTGCACATTTAGATTTTAAAGTTTAGAGAACTCATTTTAAATGCTTGAGAGGAATTTCTTAAGCCATGATGTAACTCATTTTTAGAGTGAGCCTAAACTTACGTGATGACAGAGATTGCTTTTTTGTGTTTTTGTTTACCTACAGGGTATAAGTGATGGGAAATTCTCGTGTCTTAGGTATTTATATCACTTTGTCTGATTGACTTGATTCGCTGTTTCCTATGGATTTCTTTAACTACTAGACTGTACATTTTAGTCCCGTATCTTCTATGATTGTATCTGTACCCCACAAATGGCTTGTTCTGTCTCAAGGAACCATGCAGAGATAAATCTGGAATTTTCTTTGAGAATGACATAAACCCTAAGTTCACTCACGGTTGATCAGGAATTTTCTTAACTTTTAGCTGCTAGCACACTGTGGAATCGGTCTCTGTTCCAGAGGGCGTCACAGACTCAGTGGGTTTCAGTTGCTAAGGGTCATGTTTTATTAAAATCACTATTCCTTTTCTTCCAGCTTCTCCAGAATGCCAAAGGCAAAACAATTTGCAGAAACAGCTGACTTTACTTTAGCCTTTCTCAGTAGTCCCTGTGCTGATTGGCTGTTTTAATTTCTAACAAGATACTGGTATTTATTTTTTATTCATACGTGTTTGAATAATGCTACAACTAGCTTCATGAAGTGAAGTTACTGGTGACCAGAGTTAAAAGACCCTAATGAAAAGTTTCAGACAGAAAGGTAACTTGCAGTCTGGTGTGATTTAAGTTTGTCTGAACTTAAGACAATAGTTACAAAACAGTCTAGAACAGATTGGTTGAGAATAAGCAGAGCAGCAGAAATATGAGACTTGTGGGTTTTCAGTCTAAACAGTTAATTTATAACTGGGGAGATTTTGTGTCAGTGTGAATGCCAGAGGCCTTTGGGGTCTAGAGCCTTCCCTTACTGCTGCTCATGAACTCAGTTATTTCTTTCCTGTGATGGGAATCAGGAAGCAGCTGTGCTTTCCTGGTTTCCTGTTGATCGATTGGTGATCACAGTATGATCTTGTGAGTCCCAAGGAAGGCACGTGTTGCAGTTGTGAGAACTCCGTGATTCCTTTCTTTTGCTTGTACATAGCCTGGGGTTGGTATGCATGGGTGCAGAATTGAGACAGGAGAAACTGAAAGCTGAGTATTTTTTCCCCAGATATAGTGTGAGACTGTCTCTATTATATTTTGCTGCTGAAGTAATTTATTGAAAACACAGTTATCTGTGGTTTTGATTCTGAAGGAATCAAATTTTTCTTTAGTAGTCCTAGTTGTTGTAGTATATAATTTGCAGGCTGAAGTCTTGTGAATTTTGTGTGTCAGATAAAATACACCAAAATACTGGCTTCACCCTGACATTTTCCCACTGTCTCTCAAGCCTGATTTTAGTTGTAGGTTTTTTTCACTATTCTTTTTCAGTATTTTTTTGCTTTCTTATGATGGACTGTCAGTACAGACATTTGTCAAATTTGGCTTGCTATGAGGCACACAACTCTTGACTCCAGGGTTAGCCTAGGACTGCCCAGGTCACATGAGTTATTTTACTGGATAAACATTAATGTGAAAGGAGTTGCTGGTTATTTTCTTTGATGGGAATTTTTCATACCTTCTTGGTGTTTTTATGGGAAAATGGCTAACAGCAGTTAATTGCTGAATGTTTTGAATTGTTAATTATATTTTTTGAGTATTATACATTTTTGTAATTTGCATAAATTACCTGTAATACAAAGCAAACATAATTTTTTTAACAGAGCCTTAGTTATTGTATTAAATGTGCAAATTCTGACTTGAGGTACTTTTTTCCCAAAATTGATGTAAGTTCATTTGATATATGCAAGTCTTTGTGGTGCCGTTTTAAAAGATTTTTCTTTGTTTAGTTTGTGTTGATACTGATGATTAATTACGTTTAACAAATAAATGTTTAGATTAAATGACTTGCTAATTTAGTATCATTCACTTCCATTTGTATCAAAAGTGATGATTCTTAACAAACCACAGTATGCTTGTGAGTATTTATCCAAAGGCATTACAGAGCTTATTTTGTAGTAGTGTAAGGAATAGTGCTCTATCAAGTACATTTTAAAGACAATAGGTACATATGGTATTAATTCCCTCTGATACTTTCCTCTTGGTTTATTATCCTGTTTTATATAAAAGGCTTGCTATATGAGTTGTGATCAGCACTTGCTTTTCTGTGGTGCCTTTTCTTCTATTGGTGTAAAAAACCTGCTGGGATCACCAGTGTCCCTTTTTCACATGGTTGTAAGCTGAGAGGGGGAGGGAGGAAGCAGAGCATCTTCTGCAGTGCAAAGTTTTTCAGGGTTCATCTATCCTGTGATCTAAACCTTTCTAGAAAATTTCAGGAAAATCTTTAAAAGAGAAAACAGCTTATTTTACAAGAGGGCAAATGGGTAATGAGGGTGATATTGCATGTGGTGAATTTTGGTTTGGGAAATATGGTAGAGGCTTGGCCAGCTTTTTTTTCCCCCTGGTGAAATGCACTCGGAGTCTGTCTGGTATCTGTGCACTCAAAGTCTGTCTGAAGAGGGACAAAGACTAGCAGCAGTGGTTGTATCGGGATTGGTAGGTAAACAGATTTAAATCTAGGACATGAACATTTTTAGGGGAATGGATGACATAAGGGAATGGTGTTAGAAGACTTTACTAACAGACTATTTGTTAATGCTCTTCTCTACATGTCATTAGAAAATGTACTGAGATCTTTAACAAAACTTAATGTAATTTTAGCATCTTGTGACACTTCTTCTGGCTTGAGGCAACAGGTAAAGGTGATTGTTGAAGAATTTGCCAGATGGATTTGAAAGGATTTACCTTCTATTTGGAGCTGAGTTACACTTAATTCTCTTTTGAAACAGAGAACTGTTTCTCCCTGCAGCACCAAAGGGATGCTAATCATGTTGTAATTATGTCCCTGAAGCAAGTACAGCCTTGGGCCTCTTTGGCCCAAGGCTGTACTCTGTTTTGGTCTGTTTCCAAAATGATAGTATAGCTGTATTTCAGGTTTTAGAATTATTTAGAGATTTTTTTTTTTTCCCCAGAAGTTTAACAGGACATAGCAGTAATATTGTTCAGAATGGAAGGAAGCCATTTCCTGCTGATTTAGATGGAGCATTTAAGACTGTAATTGCTCCAATTAGAATTTGGCTATGGTACCAGACTAAAAATTATGGTGTTGTAAAAATAAATAAATGTTATGGGAAATTTTAGTCATCCTAAGGATTTGTAAGATTTAGACTGAGAATTGTCCATCCTGCAACTGCTGAATCTTATTTACCCCGTCATGTTTCATCTTGTCTAAAGATGAAAAAGTATAGTAAGCTGAACAAAGCAATTTTTTGTATGCAACAGAGACAGTAAAGTGTGGTTTTTGAGGGTGAGAGGCATTCTTTTAAATATTTCTAGTTATTGAGAAAAAAATTGCTGGCAATAATAATTACTTTCAATTTGCTTGTGTGTTACTTTCCTATATAAACATGAAGCAAATACTTTTTTCATATATATGTGTGATGCGTTCTTAGGTCTGAACAGTGAAAATGAGGTAAATGTATTTTATTTATATTGACCTTGGAACAAGTTGTGACATTTTTTTAAGGATCATTGATATGGTTACTGGTGGTGCAAAGATTGAGAAGAATTATGTCCAAAGTGAGTTAACAGATTTGCAAATTCAGCAAAAAGTAGAAGAAAACAAATTAATCAATCTCTCTCTTCCAATGTGAGAGAATCAAACAGAAGCTGTAAAGAAGGGAATACTCAGCTTAAGAAACAGAGATCATCATATGGAGAGGAAGCTAACAAGGTAATTCCCATAGGGAATGTTGGTCTTTGATAAAGAGGAATGGGGTATTTGCTCATCTCCTCTTCAACCGAGTGCCCCAGAGTTCATGATTACTGGGTGTTCCTAGAGTGTACTTGCAAGACCTCTGTTACTTGATTCTGCAGAAATTTATAAGGCCAGGCTTTCTCTGCTGTGTATCGCACCATACTTTTTGGTGGATGATATGGATTTTAATTAATTTGTAATATGACAGAATACAAAAAGTTATAGAATGTTTCCCCACAAATGGGTACTTAGGGTCCTGTGAGTTTGTTTCTGGAAATATTTTGTGAGAATATTAAGAGGCATATATTTGTGTACGGTGAGGTGCTTCAAAGTTAGAGAGAGGTGATTTTAACCAGTATTAAATAAAATATAATACAGATCGTAATTTTAGCTTTCACTGCCCTTCTTAATGAAGTTCAGAGAACTTCTTTTGTCCTGTTTTTACTTTATATCAGCTCCTTTAGAGACCCTTTACCAGGTCAGTTTTAGCTGGTGTAGCCTGTAGAAAGCCTTCCTTAGGAGCTGCTGGTACCACTTCTATGTTTGGAGAGGGGGCTGTTAAGAGTGATGCAAGGTATTCTTCTCAAGGCCAGACATGCTGTGGCTGTAAATTTCCAGGGTTAAAACATGGGATCCTCATGCTAATCCCACTGAGACCCTTGATTTCTATATATCCAGAAGATTTTGTGGAGCTAATGTCCTCTGTTGTGCTTGGAGGGATAGTAGACTTCCTAAATGTTTTCTGCCAAGTATGTTTAAGGCAGGCATAACCTTGACACTGTACAATTCTGTGACCTATCCCTTAAGAAAAAAAACCCCATCTAAGTCTTTCTAAGTACATAGTCTGCATGTACTTTTGATACCGTATTATTTAACAAGAATGGGTAGTTGCAGTGGTACATGCAATGATATATGCAGAGCAATGCTGTACATTGGTGCATGCAATGGTATATGAACATTCTATCCTGAATCTTACTTTCTTTACTTCCAGTAGAAGTTGGGATCTTTGGAGGTGAAGGCACTGAAATTATTCTTTGAGAACTGAAAACACAGTGAAAATGAAGTGGTGACTACCTCTTTACATGATGCTTGATGCATTTTTTGGCAGTTGCAACAAATTTTCAATATATTTTTAAAAAGAGGCACAAATAGCCTATTGTTTCTCTCAGTGTTAAAATACATAAAATCTTTTTAAATTTGGCCAGGGAGCTAACAGCAGTGGTCTCACTGTATTTGACCTTGTTGGCATCGCTGTGGAAAACACAAATTGAAGATAGCAGGTTTTCTCTGTATTTGGCATGTGAGTGTTATCTTTTTGAAAAGTTGTTTGTGGTCTAAACAGAGTAATGAGAAATACAAGTACAGAGTACTCTTGCTCGAATCAAGAGGAAAATGAGGTGGATGATAACAAGTATTTGAAACATTTATGGTGGGGATGAATAAATAATTTAAAAGGATTGGATTTGAAGGAAGAGTGTAAGTGACATGCAGTTACACTTCCTCTCCAAAACAAGTCTTCACAGGATTTTTGATGAACAAATGATTTATGTTAAACTATTGGGACTGCAAACCATTCCAATGGGATCCTTGGAGAGCAATTTTTTTGACTCTAGGAATGTCTGCTGTTTGTTTAAAAGATGGCTTTGGATTTTTATGAATGTGAGACTACCACACGTATTGTTTTACAACTGCTGCAATGGCATCTCTTATTTGCAGGCGAGCACTTCGCGGTATACAGGGACAATATGTACTTGATACTAACAGTATCCAGATCACACAACAATCACACTGAACTTCCTTCCTTTACTCCTGCTTATCCTTTTCTTTGTATTTTAAAACTTAATAAAATTATTTTGAAATTCTTAGGATCTTGGATAGTATTTTACTGCATTACCTTGTGTGCTATTCATGAATGTTTATTTGACATACCATTGTATCTAAAGATTAGTAAATATTCAAATAATCAAATACAGAAAGAAGAAAGACTTTTTTTCTGTTTTCCTTTCGTAAACCAGTATAGTTACTTTCTCCAGAGGATCTAAATAATCACAGAAAATCAATTGTATGACTTTCTACTAGCCATGGCTTTTTGTGAAGTTCTGAGGCTTTTGAAATATGCCTTTGTAAACTATTTATTCCTTTATTTTACTTAGAAGTATTTTCATTTTGAACATTATCAGTTTTAAATCTCTTGGTACTGTAGAAAAACTAATTGAAATGTCTCACTTAATGACAGAAAAGATAAACATTTCTTTTTCAGTTTTCTTCTAAGATCCTGTATCAGTTTATTAGTTTCTTAAGCAAAAGTTACATTCATATAAGCATCATATGCAATAATAGCAAAAAGGTCTATGTTATATAACCCTTACTTTGCAAAATAAAATAAATAGTTCAGACAAGACTTTTATGTAGTAGTATTAGGGAGCTTCTTGTTCGGTTTTCTAAAATAGGGCTTAATGCAAGTAGCTAATAAATATCCATCTCATGAAGCTCAGGTTCATTATTAAAGGCTGGAGGATTAAATCCATTTTCATGTAAATATTGTGTAGACTTCAGTGGGACTGCAGACGTGGACCTCCAGTTTTCTGAGTGGGACTGAGTGTGCATACTCACTGGAAGTTCTAGTGGTGTACCTTTGCTTTTACACTATTAATGAGACAGAAGACACAGACAAAACATAGTTTGCTTCTACCAGAAAGAGGGTGATTTGTGACTTCCATTTTTATTTCAAAGTTTAGTTAGTTAACCAATGTTAATAATTGAAAACATGGGGTGTGTTGCAGCAAAGTGTGCTCTCAAGATGGAGATAAAAACCTCATGAGTGAAGCAGTCTTCTTAACCCTAGTACTGCCAGCTAATGTCAATACTTTTTTTTTTTTTTTTTTTTTTTTTTTTTAATTCCCCATAATTGCATAGAGAGACAGTGGGAACACCACAGATGCACACCAGCCTTCCTGGAACTTTTAGTAGTCTTGCATAGTTTCTGCAGCCCCCTTTAGCAGCTACCTTGAAACCAGTTTTTAGAGTAAGTAGTACTATGTCAAGATTTTAATTTGGATTATTTGGATGTGTGGAATTAATTTCAGTGAGCATTCTTATGTGGTGAAACACAAGGCCTTAAATAAGGGTTGAACTCAGTCAGTCACAGTGACCTTTTGCAGTACAGAGGCCCCTTAGGTCATCTTTCATATAATAATGAGTATGAACCATGTCATGGTTTGGGAATGGTATTCCCTAGTTTAATACTCTCATTGAAAAGAAAACCATGAGTTGCTCCCCTCCCTCCATCTGGTGGGAGACACAAAAGGCAGAGATCAGAGGGGTTGAGATAAGAACAATTTACTGGAAACAGCAGTGAATATGAAAACAGAGAATAACAGCAAGAATATTAACAACCAAAGTGTGCAAAGAGAAGGTAATTCATGTAGAAAATGGTCTCCACACCTGGGACAGTTAAACAAAGGCCTCTGGTGACTGGAAAAAGAGGAGCACCCTTCTTCTTGGAAGAGTCCCTTTTCCCTCCCCCTGGCCCTGACATGAAGTGTAACTGAATAGTATTATGTCTTGTCTATACCCTGTTGTGCTGAGCTGGGCTGGAACCAGGACAGTGCAGGAAATAGATTCTGGAAGAGCTATAGAAATCAGGAATAGAACTTACTTTTCTACATATGACGAAAACTTTTGTTGTGGAAAAAAAAGGCTGAGTAAGATAAGTAATTATATTACTCAGTTACTTAATTCAAGTTTGTAGAATGAAAGCAAAAGCTAGAGTTCTAATTGATATGAATTATTTTCATGGAAATGTTAGAAAGTCCAGCTTGTTTTTTGAAGCCAAGCATTTCACAAATATCACAAATACAGTGATAGTTCCCAATCACTTACTGTATGATGGGTACATCTAGATTAATTCAGGTGTCATAAAGAGCTGATAACCTTTGTAAGAGTTGTCCTGTGAATAAGGACAAAATTTATATTAATGTCTGCCTCTTCTAGCTTGTGTGAGTTAGCTGTTCTTTTCCTATTATGTACTACAGGAAAACCATGGGATTTAATGTTTTTATTTAAAGACGGGAAAAAAAAAAGTTATATATATAACCTTTTTCTTTTTTCTCGTGTTAAAAATTGAATTGTCAACTTTGGCATATTAGTTGGATGGAGAAGTTACTTAGGATTTATGCAAGCAGTGTAGTAATGTGTTTCTTTCTTAGCTCAGTAATATTAAAAGTTTACGCATTGTCTATATTTATAAAGGTATCTTTTCCTAACCAGCTTGTTACTTGGAGTATTTTGGAACATGCTGGTTTCTGGTAAGAAGGCAAATGGCCTGGTCTCTGCAAAGTAGCATCTCTGGGCATCAGCTGGCTTTCAGCACCACCAGATTTGTAACTTTTTGCAGTTCAAATAGGCAGCGAATGTCCCTTGCAAAACTGATGCCACAAAGTAACTGCTCTTGTCTTAAATTTAAGAATTAAGATATTTCTTAGTGACATTCCTTCTTGAAGTTAATTTGCCACTTTTTCTACTGAGTACCAGAAATGTCTGAAATGGAAATTTAGAAGAAAATTTAAGTAGTTTAATCATCTTCATTGTCTATGAACTGCACATGCTTTATAAGATCACTGTGACAGAGTGCTGAATCATTTTAAAGATGACCTCTTCTTAGTCTACAGCATTAAGTTGTGGTCTTTATGAGCATTCTATGCCATTTTAGATGCTTAAGACCATCTAAAAATAAATTGGTTTTTGTCTCCATAAATTTTTCCTATTGAAAATATTAAAATTCTGAAGAAGTTGTAAACCCCCATGCTTTTCTTATATCACCTGTGGTTTTCTCCATACATTTACTTTTCCTCATGTTTAAAACATGCTGTCTCATTTGGATGGCGTGCATGGGTATGCAGGCACACAAGGTTAAATGTTGGGTCACACATAAGAGTGGGATAATTTTTGATTCATTAGAAGTGTATCATCCAAATTTAAATTATAGAAATAACAATGCCAGAGTAAACTTCACTGACTGAAGTGTATCTCAGTAGAAGATAGTTTAAAAAATTTTGACATGGATTTCTTTCCTGTTGATGGGATAATAACTACTTGTTTTAATAACTTCATTTGTTTTAACTTGGTATTTATTACATTTCTTTTCTCAGAGTCCTTCAGAGATGTTTCTCTGTTGTATGATTGAATGCTGCCTTATCTAGCATTTTCTTTGGTGAGGACAGCCAATTGGTTTGGGGCTTTTTCTTTTCCCCTTTTTCTTTTTCTTTTTCCTTTTCTTTTTCTTTTTCTTTTTCTTTTTCTTTTTCTTTTTCTTTTTCTTTTTCTTTTTCTTTTTCTTTTTCTTTTTCTTTTTCTTTTTCTTTTTCTTTTTCTTTTTCTTTTTCTTTTTCTTTTTCTTTTTCAGAGCAGTACTCTGTCATAATTGATTGCTCTTCCTCAGGTGTCTTTTAGGGATCAGGCATCCTGTTGATCATCTCTGTCCCATTCCTGCTTGTATACCTATCTCTTCTGACTCTCATTTTCTCCCTTCTGTAAAGGAACTAATGAAAAATATTTTTAAAATAACAAATGTTTATATTTGTGACAGTGCAAGCCTCTAAGTAGTTAAGTTTTTACATTGGACAACTGCAATTTTAAAGGCAGATCCTTTCAATTATCTCTAAATTAATGGTGTAAGGCTTAGTCCAGTTGCTGTCCATAAATTTTTTGCCTTAGGGAAAACAGTTATGATACACTGAATATTCAGTGAATTTATGAGAAAGCCTAATGGTAGTTTCCTGTGATTTCTCAAACTCTTTGTTGTCCAATTAAGAAACTGCATTCTGTTTATCAATGAATGAGTAGTAGTGAAATTATTTAATGCATTTTCAGCAGAACTATTGATTCCTCTGAGTAAAATGAATGTCACTATATCCAAATCAGCTATTTATAAGGCTATTTTAAATAAGCATCTGCCCAATTCACAGGATAGTTGTGAAAACTAGTACTATCTTAAAAAAATATAATAGCTGTCAGCTGTAGTTTAACTCTGTAGTTTAATGCAATTTGCATTAGTTTACATCTTGAGAATTGTCTCAGTCTAAGAACTAGTGGAAGCTGAAACTCTGTCTAGTGTTTTGAAGGAGCATTCTCATGATGGACTCTGCAACCAAGTCTGAGTGGGTGGGAAAATATCACAGAAGTTACCCAAGTGCTCTGGTAGAGTTGTGTGTCTAGCTGCATCTTGTGGGTGGATATCTGAAGAAGAGTTAATGTTACTCTGGATAATACTTTAAAGTGTTGAAAATTTCCAAAGTATGATGAGAAAAAGAAACTAAAAATGTGGGATTGCAAATTCACGTTTCCTCCTTATGGTTATGTATTTATCAAACCTACTTGCTTTCAAAGTATAGTAAGAAGGGTTATTTTTTCTCGAGTCAACATTGGCACTTCTTGTGTGTTCACTTTTTTGGAATATTAGTTAGTGATATACATATATTTTGTTTTTTGGAGCATTTTAAACCAAATTTATATATGAATGGAAAAATATTTTTATGCTGTATTTTCTCTTATGATTACATAGCTACTAAGGTAATTGTCTCATTTTCAGCACTAAATTGGGGTGGGGAATTTCCCAGTAACTAAAACTTCCTGGGTCTTCTTTTGTTTTTGGTTCAAAGCTCCTTGTAGGTATTGAAGTCTTTGTAGATAAAGAAAATTAAATCAGGAGTGATTGAGCCACAGATCATCTTAAAGAAAGATCATTGGTAGGTTTAGGCTTTCTGTGTTAGGAAGTTTGTCTTGCAGGTGAAGAACTGATGAGAATCCAAACGTGCAGAATGTTTCTATTTGAAATAAGTTGAATAAATAATATTTAATTTATCTTTAACCTGTAACAACTTATCTTTCATCAAAGAAAATAACCCAGCTTTAGGTTTTGTAGGGGCTTTGAAAATGCTGTGTTGGCAGCCCCTGACAGTGCACTGCCTGACCTTGCTGTATGCCATTCTTCTTGCTGAAAAGGCATGCAGGGGGCACACTGACAATAATCTCAGCTTGGCACATTTATAGTGAGAAAGGCTTACTGTGTAAGCGTGAGGCTTAACATACCATACCTTGTTGTAATTGCAAGTTCTAAGAAGGTCATCTCAGGTCTTTCATCCTTTGGGGTGGATAGGTTATATTGTGTGTAGTTCATATTATAGCTTATTGATTGAGTTCTTTGAGTGCAAGTTTGTAGACACTAGAACTGTAAATATAATTTGGAGCAAATATGTAACCTTATGAAAAATTCCAGTGTCCTAGCCAAAACTCTCCCACTCCAATTATTGTGCAAAATTTTAGTAATGCAATTTCTTCTGCCCGGTCCCTGTCAGTATTAATAGGTACTTGTAAGTCCTTGATATCCACAACCAGCTGCAAAAATCTATTTATATGTATTTGCTCACTCTTTCTAGCTTGTTCCCTCACCTATAGTCCATGCTACTGGAATTGTTCAGTATCATAGTGACTTGAGGATTTCAGAATGCATGAGTAACTTATAGTGGGTTTTAATAATTTTTGTACCTGTTTGTCTCAAATTGATGATTTTGTTTTAAAAGCAGGATTCTTTTGCTTTCTTTTTTTCATTAATTTTGTATGACACTGAAATTCTCGGGTAATTCACAGGGTAATAAAGGTAGGAACAACTTACCCAGTGTCAGGGTTTCTGCATTTTAAAGGCTTTCCCATTTTAATAGATTGCCCTACACAGTAATTTCTGAAAGAATTTATTTATGTAGTAAATACTAAACTCCCTAATTTTACTCATTAAATAAAATTAGGCAGTTTCTGTCTGTCTGTAGTGGTTAATCAGATTTCATGAGAAAAACCTAAAAAAAAGGGTTTGCCATCATTCTCTACATGGAGATCCATTTTTGCTGTCTCAGACTGGATATAACTTGTGGTAGCTAAATTAATTGAGGATCCAGAGTATCTGAAATGTATGATATGGAAGGCCAGGTAAATTCTGAAAGTGAGCATGTAAAGAAAATACCTTCAATTGACTGTACTTTGCCATTTTTTCTGTAAACAGAATAATGGCATTGAAAAACTCACTGTGAAACAGTTTGTTTTGGAAGCATGTCTTCTATCCATTTTGTGTGGCTTCCAAGAGTTGAAATGTAAATTCTTAGGACGCTTGGGAACCAGTCAAGTCTGGGACAACAGTAGGTGTTACATGAGATAGCATTAGTTTCAGAACTAAACCATGTAATTTTGTGAATCACACGTTCAAGGGGGATGTCAAACATGAGGTTAATGTGAAGAATTTGGGCTTACAGAATGAATTCCAGAAACAGAAGTTAAATTCTGTCTGAGTACAGCAAACTATGCAAAATTGGGAATCCTTGTTTTGGCTTCCTGTTGAGGTATCTGGAATAGGTCCATAACAGGGAATTTGAACAAATATGAGCAAAAAATCTTGGACTGCATTTGATTCAGATTATTTTATGGGTCATATGTTCCTTCCCACCACTTCAGCCTTTCCTGTGAAAAGCCAGTAAGTGTTTATAAACTCTCTGCTTCTCTCACGCACATTTTTGACGTATTTTCTGCTTTTGTTTCTTTTTTGATAGAATAGCATGTTGGATTTGCTTATTATAGGGGAAGATCTGCTAGAGGATTTTTTGAGCTTGTTTTTTTATTGGAAACAGTAGTTATGGAATCATACATTCCCTAGGAACCTCACCAATCAATCAGCTAGGAGGTATGAAATACCATATCAGATCATGTGAATCTGTTTTCTCAACAACAGCAAGACTGCGCTTGTAGCATAAGCATTAGACACAAAGCTTGTTATTTTTCCCCCCTTATTGTGGGTTGTGGGTTTTTTTTGTTTGTTTGTTGTGTTTGTTTGTTGTTCGTTTGTTTGTTTTTACATCCCCGGAGGACAAAAGCATGGAGAGCAACCCTGCCAAGAAGAACTTGGGAATGAGAAGCTGGAAATGACCTTGCAATGTGTGCTTGCAGCCCCAAAAGCGTGGGCTGCATCCAGAGCCCTGTGGACAGCAGGGAAGGGAGGGGATTCTGCCCCTTTACTCTGCTCTTGAGACCCACCTGGAGCTCTGCAGCCAGCTCTGGGGTACCCAGCATAAAAAAACAGGGACCTTTCAGAATGAGTCTAGGGAAGGGCCACAAAGATGCTCAGAGGGCTGCATTCCTCTCATATGAGGAAAAAGCTGAGAGAAATTTGACCTGGAGAAAGCGCTGAGGAGACCTTACTGCTGCCTTTCAGTACCTAAAGGAGCCCCACAGTAAAGATGGTGACAAACATTTTGGCAGCATCTGTAGTTATTGAGCAAGGGATCATGGCATTGAGCTAAAAGAGGGTTGATTTAGCTTAGATACATGAGGGTTTTTATGCTGAGACCAGTAAAACACTCGAACAGGTTACTCAGAGAGAGATGGTACATGCCCCATCCCTGAAAATTAAATTCGAGTCCGGACTGAAGAGACGTCTGTGCAACTTGATCTAGTTGAAGGTATCCCTATTCATTGCAGGAGTATTGGACTAGAAGGCCTTTACAGGTCCCTGTCAACTTAAACTATTCAATGATTTTTTGTGAACAATAGGCATTAATAATGATTTCTGTCTCAGTGGAATCTGAGTGGCTCAGTGAACAAATATACTATATTTACTGGTGTATCAGCATCACACACCTGCAAGGTGGGACATTTTATCCTGTTTAAAACATACAAGCACAAAAGCAATTGTCGTATTGAAAATTTTACAGCAGATATATAGTAGATATGTGGTCTGAAATCTGGAGTTCTTTATATCTATGGACTATGTTTTTCTTTCCTGAGTCTTGCGAAGAGAATAATTGTGGAGTTTGAATATCTAAAGTTGTCTTCTTCGTACTGGATTGGTATGAACTAAAAATATATTGGTATCTGTCTGTTGGGAACAAGTTGAAGATGCATATTGTTGTTAATCCTTTTCAGCTAGGTTAGCAAGTTTATTATATACACAATTAATAGCAATTTCATTAGGCTCATAGTCCAAACTTTAGATTGTAAAAGGAAGAAAATTTTTCATATAACTCAAGTAATCTTTGTATAGTATGGACTATCATCAGCAACTCCTTGTGAAGATCAAGAAAACCTGTTGAATAAGGAGAGATATCATAGGTTGTATCTAATCTACATTTTCTGTATATTCTGAGGGAAGAAAGATGTATGAGATCTTAAATAATGTCAGTAAAAATCTGTGAAATGAGGTAAGGTAAGGTTGACTGATTCCTATTCCTGTCTGTGATGTTGACTTTTTGTTTCTTTTTCTGTGCACACAGCTAAAATGTTGTCTGTTGTCAAAAAAATGGATCTTTATCTTATTCTGGGTTAAAAAGTGAAAGCATTGCTTTTGTATACTTGTATACTTCAGGCTCCTTAAGGAATTACCATAGTAAGTGTTGTATTTAGCATGGGCAATGTTCTGCTGAAAGATGTGTTGAGATCTTTTATTCTTCATCTGTATAACCCAGAGCTGAGCCATACTGAACAGCTGTGGTTTGATTGCTTTGTGGAAATTAATCTCTGTCTAGTTCTGTGTCCTGTCAGGTTTAATTGTAATAATTCGGAATTTTTAGACTGTTACCTGTATGGAAATCAGTATTTTTGATACAGTATTCTGAAGGGATCTCAACATATATAGTTACTGTAGTAAAATATACCATATAAATGCATAGAAGACAAGCATGTTTCATAATTGTTGGACACAACATTTTACAATTATTTGCTTTATGATTCCAAATAAAACCAGGATATTCACACTAGTTGCCTTTTTTAACCTAGTGCTTGGTACTTGCCTTAAACATCTTGAAAATTATTGCAGTGTTGTTGGGTATTACAACCATTTTAGCAATATGAGGTACATAATCTGGCCCTAATACAATGCCTTCTTCTGCCATGAGCTTTACATAAAAGAATATGCCTGAGTGAAGCATGAAGGAAGGTATTTCTACCAAATGTGGACCCCAAGTCCATACAATGTAAATGTATCTTTTCCTCTTTCCAGACGCATAGTTAAAGTCACTTAGCAATTTATTTTCATGTCATATTACATGAAATTGTGCTGCTATAAGAGAGCTTAAATATTAAAGTTTTGAAGGTAATTTATGGGTGGCATGGGAGAATTAGTAATCGAAACAGTAATGGAATTGGAACCAGCTGTGGAAGCTACATAGGAAATTGTTCTTCCTTCCTGCAGTAATGGAGACATGCTGTAATTTTTAACCCTTGTCCCCATACCTTCACCCTGTGGTTGCAGATCTTTGCATGACTAGCTGACAAACAGACACACACACACATATACTTTTAATTCCTTACTCTAGTTATTTGGTAAGTTTGTAGACAACTGCAGTCATTGTCACACACACACATATACTTTTAATTCCTTACTCTGGTTATTTGATAAGTTTGTAGACAACTGCAGTCATTGTCACTAGGTGGGATGTTACACATAAATTTCTGTCTCAAGATCCTAAAGCAAATTTTGAATGAACATGTTTCAGGATAACAGTTGTAGAACTGTTGCAAAGTCGAGTCTATGGACATCTCTCTTTCTCTCTTGAGCTGTAATGGTTTCGTTTGCTGATGGTAGTATGTTTGCTAAGAACAACAGCATCCCTAGGGAATGTGAAAAACTTCACCATCATTGCTGAAAACCTTATAGCATATTCCTTGAAATAGGTATTTTTTTTTCCCATTTTCAGATGAAGAAACTGAGGTATGTAGAAGTGAAATAAATTGCAGTCAAAGGTCAAGGATTGGTCTACACCCATGAAACAGAAACAATTTAAAAGAGATGGCTTGCTAATGAGGTTGCCATTATATTGGTATAGAGCTTGTATTATCCTGATGCTTATGAAACTATCTATGCTAACATATTCACCAGAAGTTGTAAAATGAGCATAATAGTCTTTCTTGATAAGAGGAAAAATGCATTTTATTCCAGTTGCATAATACTATTTCTGTTTTAAGTAGCAATGCCAAATATTGATCATTTATGATTGCATAATTTTTTAAAATTTTGATGAGCCCAGGATTATATTGCTGTTGATGGACTTAATTTCACTGCTCACACAACTTGCAAAAGAAGCTTTGATATTTATTCTACTGCATATGTAATTTTAATGTACTTCCATGGAAGTGCATGTAACTAAAATTGGTGTTTCCTGCATGAATTACACAGGCTTAGTAGTGTTATTGACTTTTTAAATATATAGAGGAATATTTTTTTGAAAAAACATATTTAATTTTTTACATGTTTCTGAACTGTAAGATACTTCATAAGTACTTTTATTTTGACAGAGGTTAAATCTAGAGAACAATAATGCTATTTTAAAGAGTGAGAAACATCTAAAGTGTTCATGGTTTATCTTGGTGAGTCAGGTGAAAGAACTTCATGATCTTTATTCCCTAAAGTTTGCCAAATAGTGGTAAAGATGAAGTGTCTTGCATAGTTTAGATAAAAGATGTTTTGTTGCAAGTTTATTGTAAATAATTATGTGAAGTGGCTATCAGGCTGAAAAGTGTTATGCCTTAATGAATATTAAGTTCAGTCTGTTGTGCATCCGTCTGTTGTGCGTCCTGTTTTGATTTTGGTTTCTTTCATGGGTGTCTTTTATGGCATATTCCTTGTGGTAGAAATCCCCCATGGACTCTGATACAAAATTCTACACAAGCTGAATGTAAAATAGGTAAATGCCTGGTTGCATCTGAACTAAACACTTGGCACTTCTGCTCCAAAGACTTAAAAGTTCACAATTATATGTCCTTTCTGATTTCATAATTAAGCTATGGTTTGGAAACCTACCAACCTGAACAGAGCTTTCAGAGTTTATTTCTCCTTATTGTCAGTTGATCTATGGTTGTGTGAGCTGTTTTACTGTTGTAGAGTAAATGGAAGTATTCCATTATGTTAAACCAAAGTATGCTGTTCAGCTCTAGGGAGTAACCTTAATAAAGAATATGCCTGACTGAAAGTGCTACAGATTTTTTTTCATTCCTAACCGGGCAGGTAGCAGTAACATTTTGTATTTTTTTAATGTAACATTATGTATTTTAGTAAAATTGTGGCTTGACTGAACATGGGTACTTTTTGGTGGTATGTGGCCTTTGTACATAGAATTTCAGCAAATTTGAATATCTATATTTATACTCATTTAAAACTGAGAAGATAAAGATAAAACAGGTGAGTGGTTATATGGGTGGAATGTAGGTGAAATAGCTTAAGTAAACTTGTCTCCTAGAAACTGCAGAGGAAACTTGAATGACTCTGGACAATTTTAGATTTAAGTCAGTTTTTTCAAGTATTATAACTTGTTTTAGAAAAGGCTTGAGAGAATTTCTTTGTTATACATTGTGAAAACAGTCATAATCATTAATATAAACTATGACTTCATAAATCAAGGGCTTGTTAAAAAAATTAGAAATTTATCTGAATGAGATTTTGGAATCTAGATGAAAAGTAGCAACCTCTTGAAATCTGTCTAAAAGTAGCCCCCAGAAGATAGATCAAGCAGGTTTTTTTGCTGTACTTTAGAAGTATGAGGTGTATGTCTAAAAATATTGCTTGCAAACATGCTGAGATTCTATTTGCAGTACCTTTTCTAAACTGCTAAGTCATTGGAGTCTTTTCAGAAAGGGATGTGCTGGTAAATGGCATGAAAGGGAAGGAGAGAGTTAATTGATGTTACCTATTGTGTCATGGCACAGTCTCTGAGTTACCATTTGACCAAACATCTAAGAAAATATTCTGTATTTGGACTTTAATAACATTAAAAAATTATGACTTTTAGGCAGTCATGTTGGAATAAAGATTTAATCTAAGGTCTTTTCCCTTGCTGGTTGAACCTGACAAAACAGATAGGTTCAGATAATAAGATAATAAGAAAAAAATTAGACAAATCTGTGAATTAGATGATGTTGGAAGAAACTTGACACAGTACTGTTTCCATGCTGAATAATTAAATTTACTTCCTGTAGGTCAATATTTGAAGAGAAGTTAATCTACTTAAAGCAGCTTGTAATTCTTGAGTGTACACTGAAGCAATACCTCTTAGTTCACTCATGGAAAGAATAACATCTCCTTGATCTTCCTATACTTAAAATTCAAGATTTAAACCTGCACTGTTTTGACTTACCTAAACTTAAGACTGGAAACTGGGAACAATATAATTTTGTACAGCCCTTGTGATGTTTCTGTTAATTTTGAAGATTTTCTGCATTCATCATGCAGTTACAGTTATCTATGTTTTTCCATGAGTAATGGATATTTTGGGTGTTTTGTGGGAATGCCAGGCAAGATAATTTGTACCAGTGTTTGCATACATCCTCCTGTTTTCCAGAATGTTTTCCTTTATCTTCAGACCAGAAATTTAGATAATACAGATACACATGCCCTAATTCATCCAACATAATCCAGGCACCTATGCTAGGAATTCAAATGCTTTGCACTTCCCTGAGTAATCCATGAAGAGGAGAGATTTCAAAATTACTTTGCTTTTTTGGTATGCTGATTCTTCTTCTTGAATTGTTTGCCTATTTTTGAAGGCCGTATAGGAAGTCTGATGAAAGCTGTTTCCATATTTAGATGCATCACATTTAGAAACTCAGATTATATGAATCTGTGCCAAGCTGAGTTTAATAACATACAAGTTTGCATGAGAATACATCTGTCAACTTCTGCACCTAAAAGAGAGGAAATTAAAAGTTGTTGAAATGTCCTTTCAAATCTGTATGCTTCCTTCTGCGTGGAAGTTTGTGGGTAATGCACTCCTGTAAACCCCCCAAAATTTACATTTTTCTGAATAGCATCTTGCCTATCTGTCATATTGTAGTTTTTCATATTCTGTCTTTTTTCTTGAGTGTTCACTTGTGCAGTCTTAGTGTATATCTGACACATTTATTTTCAATTTAATTTATAGAGGAAAAGAGTGAAAAATTGTGACTTGGAAAACCTGCCCATTTTACAAGTAGTGTGGTTTTAATCAGTGCATGATTGTGGAACAAAACATGACATCACTGTGTATTTGTTTGAAAAACTGGTTTTAAAAAGAACAGAAAAAATAAATTAGAACACTTACTGCTGCCTTCACCTTTCACTGCTGTCATGGAAAATTCATCTGAGTGCCTAACAGCTGAAAACATTTATCTCGTTTGAAAAGAGGAATGAGGGTTTTCTTCCAGATTTGTGAAATACTCCCCCTAACCTTCTTTTATCTTTCTTCAAATAATATTTCAGACTTAATATTGAAGAACAGAACTTCTCTTTGTTCATCATCACTGAAATAGTCTAATTTCCTTCACTTGCATATTGAAGTTGGATGTCAGGTAGAAAGGAAAAAACTGCTTGATTGTGGGCCTGAGGTTAATTCCAATGCAAGAAAGTTGTGCAAGTGTCCCCCTGTGAAGTTTTAAGGACTTCTAGAACTTCTTTCCACTCAAAAAAAGAATTTAGGTTGTATTTTAAGTGATGTATGAGAGAGAGTACTTGACATGTAAACCAAACACATTTTGATATAGACAGTAACAAGCAACAACAAGCATGACTTGAGGCCTTCTGCTGTTTGTATTAACATATGTTTGTGCCTAGATACTGCAGCAGTTGGACCACATTTCTTTGGTGGTCGAGATAAACAGTGGCTTATCTCCAGAAATCACTGTTTTTCTGTGGTATTTTGTCTAAACATTACAGGCTGCCCATGGAGTCTTCCTCTCTGGAGATATTCAAAACCCACCTTGGCTGAATTTCTGTGTCACCTGCTACAGGTGAACCTGCCTTGGCAGGAGGGTTGGACTGGATGATCTCCAGAGATCCCTTCCAGCTCTGACTATTCCATATTTTGTGAAGAGCTTATGCTATTGTACCTGTCTGCGTAGGAAATTACTCTGTCAGATATCCCGTCCCTTCTGTTGTCATTGTTGATGAGTTGTCTGCCCATATTTTACAAAGTTTTAAGGGCATTCTCTTCCAGTATGTAACATAATTTACAATATGAACATTTTTATAAGAAGAGATTACATTTCTCTTTTTAACTCTTTCCTGTTATCTAGATTACTCTTTCTTAATTGCATTTATGATTTTGAACACTTTGCTGATGAAAATAGAAGAGGGAGAAAATTGTTCGTATCTGGTTACAAGCCAGATTTCAGCACTGCTGGTGTACAAAAGAAAAGCCTTTCAAACAGTCTCAAATTTTCCTGCCTTTCCCACCTTGCAGTGTGACATTTGCTTTCCATGCATATCAATAAATTTGGATAGGAAGAGAATAAAGTTTAAAAAACTTGAAAGAAAACATGAGCATTATGTATTTAAATAAAATGCCCAAAAATAGAAAGTTCTTTTTTCTTAATTGCCAGAAGGCCTGAGATTTGAATGATTAAAACATGGCCTTCTGTAGGGGGACTTTTTTGTGGGGAGGTTAAGTTCTTAAGCACAAGGAGGTACTTGTATTGCCATTTGTTGCTAGGGTTTGTTGTTCCTCTTCAACTTCCACCAGCTATTCCTGCTGCTCATTTAGTTGGCCAGTAATTTCCATCTGTTTTCAAGTAAGGCAGTAATCATCTGTGTCAGACCACCTTTGTGATATTTGTTCTGCAAAACCTGTAGTTTCACCAGAAACGGTGAAATGGAGAAATCTCTGAAGTGTAGGTCTTGCCTCCTTCTCATCATTCCTGTCCATGAACAGACAGCATTTTCCCTGTGGAGTATATCAAACCAGAGACCCAAAGGAGCAGGGGGTATTTACTCTTGGAGCAGAAGAGGTTTTTTTAGTATAGTAGAATCACAGAATTAGTTATTGAGTGGTTTTGATTGAAAGGAACCTTAAAGACCATCTCATATCAATGCCCCTGCAAATAAACCAGGTTGCTCAAAGCCCCATTCAGGCCTGGTCTTAAAAACTTCAGGGATGGCGTATCTGTAGCTTCTCCCAGCAACCTGTGCCAGTGCCTCATCTCCCTCCAAGAATTTCGTCATAGTATCTAACCTAGTCCTACCTCCTTTTTCAATTTAAACCTATTCCCCTTTGTCCTAATGCCAAATGTCCTTGTGGTAAGTCCTTCCAGATTTTTTCAGGCCCCCTTCAGATACAGGAAAGTGCTATGTTTCCCCAGAGCCTTCTCTTCTCCAAGCTGAGCAACGCTCTCAGCGTGGCCTCACAATAGAAGGGCTCCAGCTCCCTGATCAATTTAAAAGCTCTCTTAAAGAGATCTAAAATAGGTAGTAGCCAAACCAGCTTTAACCTTTTCTCTTGCTCAAGACAGGGAAAGTGCTTACCTTTTAGTTCAAGCAGCTGTAGGGTATTTTTGCTCCATGCTGTGCTATGGCTCTGCTCTCACAAATGATAGTCTTTTCAAGTTTTCAGGAAGCCAGTGTTTCAGGAGAGAGCCGAGATCAAAGGAGCTATCCAGATTTTTTTCCAGGGCAGCATGAAATCTTGAAGTTCTCAAAGAAAGTATGATCCTTTATGAAGACAATTGCAAAGACAGACAAAAAAATAAGTGGTTTTTCTCTGTAAATTATAGTATTGTGGGTACCCAGAAAAGTTCCTGTTTAAGGGCCTGGTGTTTGAAAGATTACCTATAGTTTGCAAGTCTCTCTCATACAATATAATTTCCATTTATATACAAATCTCTGCAAACAGAACAGTAGAGATTCTTTTAGGTATAAATGCATCATTTTCCTTTCTCTGGTTGGACCATGAAAATATGAGTAATTTTGGTTTATTTGACTTTTTGGTTTTGTCTTTGATTTGTCTCAAGACATTCAGGGAGACTAATCTAGTTTCAGCCTCTGGCTGCTAGTGGTATATTTTATTATATTCTCTAGTTTCAGCCTCTGGCTGCTAGTGGCAGTATTGAGTATTGTTTGATAACAAGGAAGCTCCCAAGAGGAACAAGGAAAAAAAAAAAAAAATCCACGATATTTACTGACAGTGGTGTAGTAAATAGAAGATTGTTGTTAGGCACGGGAGTATGACACTCAACTAGGGCTGGAATTCCCTGAAAAAAATTAAACTCCATACTATAGAGGTAATGCTGATTTGCAGTGTCCCTTTGCAGAAATTGTTTTTAAGGAAAGACTATTCATTTTGAGAAAAAACTGTGAACTCATAGAATATGCTATTTCACAGATTTAATCTATATTAATCTTATGTCAGCAGGGAATTGAGAATTTTTGTAAAAATATTAGGAGATATATCAACACCATAACTGTTTTCCTCTGTTTCTGCTGAAGCAGAAATTTAAAATATTGTCTCTTCCTAGTGTTCTTTAAAAGAAAATAACGACAACAACAACAACAACAACCCCTGGAAATCCTGTAAAGATTTTATCTCCTCTAGTTTTAATCACAATACAAATTTTACAGAACAATATTAGTGGAATCATAGAATCAGTTTGTGTAAAGTGAACATCTGAAATCCAAGCAAAAGCTAAAGTCCTGGAAGTGCTCCATCCTTTGATTGTTTTTCCAGTAATATTCCCGTATACAAGATATATAGATATTCAAATCAGCATAAATGTATTAGCTGTATTTCCCTTTTGAAGAGTGAAAAAAATTGATTTTATGACATTAATTGTTCTTTGGAGTGTAAGAACTGGAAAAGTGGTAGTTGCATCTGATTATTTTGTGTCCATATGTGCTGTAGCACATTAGAGATACAGCATTCTGAGTTATTTAGAACGTTCATGATTAACTAAAATAGAATAAACCAGCTTGATTTTTTGTAAATGTTTAGCTAATTTGAAGATGTTATGCCAAAATATGTTCCTGGATGTTATTACCTTAATTTTTTGTTTTGAATAGTCTAAACAGTCTGTCAGGCATCCCTTGGACACTGCGGAGCTTAGCACCAGTAGCAGTCGCCAAGTGTCTGACTTTCAGGCTCAAGACGTTTGATTTATTAGGTGGCGGAATATATTCCTGTCTGTTCTTCTTCCCTAAAATGAGTAGCCAGAATACTGTTCAATGTGAGTGTGGTGTAAAGCAAAGATGTTTTCATGTTAGTACTTCACTCTTCTCACAAAAAAGGGATTTAATTATTGTCACCTGAGGGAGCTAGCAATTAAAATAAAGTGAGTTTATTCTAGATAGTGCTGTTTATTAATAAATTATAGTTTTCTTTGACTTACTGGAAGTCCTCTCAAAGTAGTTAAGATATGCTCTGAAAATTAAATTCAGTGCTGACACAATATAGACATACAATACCTACCTTTGTGGAAAGGTATATGAAATGAAGAATTCTATAATATTCCAGTGCAGAAAAGCAACCTTGATTAAGATAAGAATGCAACAGATGGCTTCTGTGAAAGTCTTTGATTAACAAAAATATTACATCTTTTGTTGTGGGTGACGGCTGTTGGGGGTGAATCTTGGAAACTGTTTGCTTTTCACACTTTAGTTTTCATGGAATGTGCTTGGATGGCAGGTGCAGGCAATGGCTATGGGGCAGTTTTTTGTATCCCAAGAACAGCAAATAATCAGTTTATAGTGTAGGGAATGATGGAGCATTGAAAACTTAATTTGTATTATATCTTTGTCTGTGTGCTTTATAGTGTCAGTTGTACAATAAACTCATTTTCATAATCAGAGTTTCGCTTGGGAATTTTGAGCTACACCTGCTTCTCAGCTTCTAAATCACCAAGTCTGTGTAAGTGTCACTTAGTGCCACGTGGGTTATACGTTTTTGCATGTCATATGTAGCTATTGATAAACCTTTACTGTTCCCTTTTGGTAGGCTGACCTTGGCTTGATGCCAGCTACCCACCAAGCTGCTTTATCATTCCCATCCTCTGCAGGATGGAGCAGGAGAAGAGAGGAAGATGGAAAAAATCATATAGTTTGAGATAAAGGCAGCTTAATGAAATAAAAGTGAAGGCCACACCTGGAAACAAGGGAAAGCAGGAGATTTATTCTCTACTTCCCATTAGCAGGGGAGTCTTGCCGCTTCCCAGTTGGGCTTCATTGAGCAAAGTGGTTGTTCTGAAAGACAAATTATGAGTGTGCACGCACAACCTCCGTGCCCTCCCCCCTTAAAGACCATCTCGTTTCAACTCTTCTGCCATGGGCAGAAACACCTTCCACTAGACCAAGTTGCTCAGAGCATCATCCAACATGGCCTAGAACATTTCCAGGGATGAGACACCCACAGCTTCTCTGGGCAATCTGTGCCAGTGCCTAACAATTCACAAAGTAAAGAATAATGCCTAATATAAGTGTATTCCCTGGTAGTTTAAGTAAAATTAGAAGAGTAGGTGTGGTGAAACCAAAAATAATGAAAGTTTTAGTTTTATCAGAGAAGTAAAAGATGGAATTGATAAAGAAGATAAAACAAGTGTGAAGGTTGTCAGCCTGATGCTATATGGACTTTTCTGTGAAGCATGAAAAATAGTGGAGGGATTGGCAGAGATGGGTAAGGCAGGAGATTTAATGTGCAGTATAAAATGTGCATAAAATTATTTAAAATAATTTCTGGCAACAGAAAATTATACCAAAGATGTCAGGCATCAAGAGGGTAAATAGTGTCTGTTTTAGGAAACTGGAGTGGTGCCAGAGATAAATAGGCATTTTGAGGGTAATGATTCACATGACCTTTGCAGAAAGTTGCTCAAAAGTACTTCAGTACTTCCATTACATTTCTTTCTGCATGAATTTATATCTTCCAAGGAGAAAAAAAAAAAAAAAAAATCCTGTTTTAGTCTTGAGATGGTGTCATATTCATAAAATAATTATTCATTATATTTTTGGGACTATATCCATTCAAACAGAAAAGTGAAATCAGTCTCTGCTTTATGATTGTCCTATTTCTCCTCCTCATGTTACAACTGGTGTGATGGAAACCTTCTTAATTTTATATATATATTACATTAGTGGAGTTTTCTGGGGATAGCACTCTTTTCACAGAGGTGAATTTTCTTTTTTTCCAGAACCCTGTCAAGAAAATCCCAGATTCTCATGAAATTACGCTCCAACATGGAACAAAGACAGTAAGTGATAACATGTTTTCAACCCTTCATGCTTTTCTAGAACTGTGCCAGTCTCTGAAATAGGTTAACAAATACTAATCAGCTGAAGTTCAAGAAACGAATTTTTTCCTTGATTTGTTATTTTAGTCCGTCTCTTAGTGAATTGAAAGTGTGTTTCATGACCACCTCTTCAATTTCTTATAATAACCTAAATCTAGCTCCTTTTGACTCAACTGTAGTCTCATTTTCATCAAGTATCTTCTATGTAACTGTTAGAGTTTTTCTTCTAGGATAGATCTTCCTAATATGCAGACATGGGTCTAATCTAGACCTTTGGTTGTGGGTTTAAAGGAGAATGTTATTGCCAACGACTTCTTTGCAGCTGAGTACTTCATTCTACATCAGTCTTTTAGTACCTTTGTCTTGGATTATGTAACCTAAAAATGTGTATTCTATTTCATCTGTTGAAAGCTGTTTATTGGGAGATGTTTTATCCTTCTCTTGTAACTCCAGGGGGGAGTGGGACAGATGCCTTCTGATAATGGCCCAGCCATTCAAACCAGGCGGGGCAGTGTTTCTTATCTCTTTCACCACCCCTCCATCCTCCAGGGGGACAGCTTCTGATAATGGGCCATCAGGGCCCACCAATGACATGACACATTCCATCATCCCATTGTGAGATGCTCCACACAGTGGGGGAGCAGCCAGCTGTTCCTAGCTAGATAAAAACTGGGACTGAAGGACACAAGGGATCCTGTTTTTCCACTGGATTCCTGGAGGAAACTGGACCCAACTTGTCACCGCTGGACTTTCTACAGGACCATCTCTACTCCACAGAACCACATCTGTTACTCCAGGAGGATTTATTTAGGCTGCTTCCAACACCCTGACCAATGGGGTACCAGGTCATATCCCTGACCCTGTCAGGGTTTTTTCCAGGATTTTTGTTTGCTTCCTTGCTTGTTTTTTTCATACTACTACATTTGTATTTTCTTTTTTTTAAATATTCCTAGTAAAGAACTGTTACTTCTATTCCCATATCTCTGCCTGAAAGCCCCTAATTGCAAAATTATAATAATCTGGTGGGAAGGGGGTTTACATTCTCCATTCCAAGGGAGGCTCTAGCTTTCCTTGGCAGACAGCTGTCTTTCAAAACCAAGACAGCCTTTTATACACCATTCTCATTTTCTTGAGATCTTGTCCTTCCTTGTGTTTGTCTGCATGTTTCCCAGATTTGTCTCCATTACTGCTCCTTTGCTTTCTTTTAAAGAATCACAGTCTAACTTGGAACTATCTTTTATTGCTCTGTATATTTCTATCTCTGTATAATCACATCTTCCAACATAAATTCAATTGTTTTTGTGGTCTGATTGACCTGTGAAACATGCATTGCATTACACAAAACAAAAGAGAGTGGATTTTTCTACACACAGTGCATGTTTTACATGCTTTGCATGTTAATTTATATGAATACTAGGTTTTACAAAGCAGTGTACTAGTGCAAATCAATTTCCCATTTTGCATGTGACAGTAACTGCTTCTGCAGTATGTTTCTTGAATACACGTCCTAACAAACTTTGTTAGGTAACATTCTTTGATTTATTTTTCTCTATATTAAGCCAGTAAATCTTTTCATGGCTTCCTAAAGAGTAAGCTCATGTTATTTCTAACTAAAAGGCCTTGTAAAGTAGAAGTTACAGTTCTGGAAGACTTCTGAGATATTTTGACTGCAGGAGAATGCAGCTGTCATCACCTAGAACAGAGGTGAATTGTAATGTGGGATATATATAGCACAGTTGTATTAGACTGGATGCAGTAAATGAAACATAAAATTGAAAAAAAAAATCTCTTCTGTAGAAGGGCTATTTTTTTGTTTTGTTTTTAGAACAAACATAGTGAAACCATTTACCCATGACCTTAGACACATAAGGATGGGAGTAACTTCATATCTTGATTTTGGTGTTTTGCCTTAATGTCTGTAAATACAGTCTTCTCATTATGTTCATACCGTGTATTGTATTTCAGCTACACTTATATATTCCATCTGTACCTCTTCAATCTAGCGAATATGGATTTGATGATGACTCTATTCCTGCACAGCTGAGAAATCTCAGGAAAGATTTCCCAAGCTAGAGAGTCTTCCCAGAAACCTGATTAATTTCCCAGTTGTCTTGCTTGTGCGGTAATAGGAACTATTGTTCCCAATGAAACTTCGTATATATTTTTTATTTCTCATGGTACTTTTGATATATAGGTGGGTATGATAAAGAATACGAAGTATGTGCTTTCTAATATATCACAATTGCTCCCTCATATAGGCAGGAGTCATTGAATAGAGCACTTGAGTGTTCTGATTAATCTGGAGATGCCCAGTTTTTCTGTGTCTCAGAAATCATGCATGAAATGGCTAGGGTTCAAAATTTCCATTTAAGCTGTAAAAGGGTCATATTCTTTCTAGCAACACATAAGAGATTACACATTTCAAAAGATTTCTGCAAGTGAATGCCTCTGAATTACAGCAGGACATTTAGACTAAGGAGGAGTCAGTTGCCTGGTCAATGTATCATCTTTTTCGCCACATTGGTTTTCTTTTAAGTACTGTTTTCAGACAGTTGGCTCTACTAGGGCGTTGTACACTTGAAATACTGTAAGGTGGAAAGAGACTCACAAAGATCACCAAGTCCACCTCCTACTGCTGTACAGCACCATCCCCAAGAGTCACACTATGTACTCAAGAGCATTGTCCAAACACTTCTTGAACTCTGTCAGCTGCTGTGACAACTTCCATGGGGAGCTTTTTGCAATGCCCAATCACCCTCTGAGTGAAGGACCTTTCCTAATACATTTTATCGAGAAGGACTCTGTGAGTGACAGTATCAAAAGCTTTACTTACATCCAAAAAGATCACATCAACTGGCTTCCCTTGATGTAAAAGGAAATCAGGTTTGATAAGCAAGACTTTGCTCTCAGGAAGTCATGCTGATGGTCACTGATTACTGCATTGTCCTTCTTCTTGCCCTTCTTGAAAACTGGGACAAATTTTGTCAGTTTCCAGTCAGCTGGGACCTCTCCAGGTTCCTAAGGTTGCTTGAAAGTCATCAAGAAAGGCTTTGGAATAAGATCAACCAGCTTTTCTAAGATTCTCACATGAATCTCATCAGGCTCCATATGTTTGTAGGGATCCACTTGGATAGCAGATCCTGCAGTTTCAGGATGGGCTGGGATCATTCTCACAGTCATGGTCTGACATCCCCTTGGTCCATCAGAAGATGGAGGCAAAGAAAGTTTTAAACATCTCTGCCTTGTCTCTGACCTCTTTGTGAAGATCCTATCCTTATCCTGTAATGGGCTGATATTATTTCTACCCTGCCTTTAACCATTAATACACTTGAAAAAACCCCGTTCTTGTTTCCCCCCCCACGGTTCTGGGCAGCTTCAACTCCAACTGAGCTTTGGCTGCACAGATTTTCTCCCTGCAGTAGCAAGCAGCATCTCTGTATTCTTCTCATATCACCTGATAGTGTTTCCACTGGGAATATACCTTTCTTTTTTGCCTTATTTCTGCGTGGACATCCCTGTTCAGCAAGCCAGCCTTCTGCCTCACCTGCTTAATTTCCAACATTTGGGAACAGCCTATTCCTGCCTTAGGAAGTCATGCTTAAAAAGTGGCCAACACAGAGCTGGTCAGAGGCAGCGGGAACCTAGAGGAGAAGATGACTAGAAATGAGTCTTTGATAAAATAAGGAATAGCTAAGTGAACTTTTTCTCCGTGGAAATGGAAAAAGAAAACTCAAAAGAAGCCCATACTATTTCACATAAGGAAATCTAAAATCTAGGAAAGCAAATTGTCCATCTTAAAGGATAAATTTCATTCATACATGCGGTTTTTATTGGGACAGTTGTTTTCTGTAGGTTAGTTTTTCCATTAACTTGTTTTAAAATATTTTCTGTGGGAACTATTCAACAGTTTACATAAGTTTTAGAAGTCTCACTAACACAGTGTATATAGATGTATACTGAAGCTTCAGAAAAATAGTATAGTAGTAGACTGATATATCTTTGAGACAAGTTTTTTTTGGTGGTATTACTATGTGTCTGCATTAAATCATAGTTCTTGTCAGTACTTTTTGTGTATATGTGTAAAGAAGACACATATAGGCAAGTGTCTTTAGTGTAAAATTATTGTTCTTTTTTTACATCCATATCTAGATTTTTTAATACAGTTTTAGGCACCTGAAAGTAATCCCCCCAAGTTCTTTTCTTTACTGAAGACATTTGGTTTTGCTAACATGTCATCATGGCACTTTTCTCAGGTGTTACCCTCCACTCAGAAATGAAGAGGTTTGTTTCTTTTATTCTGTATAGAGTCTTCTTGTTTCATTGGGGTATTTTTTCCCCCATGGTGTTGTATAAGTCAAATGTTCTTGGTGAAGTAAAACATTATTCTTTTTCCTTCAGAATTTTCTGGTTTATCACTTCAAATGCTTTTCCTGGCATTTTATAGAACATTATCATTATTATCATCATCATAATTATCATTACTACTATTACTACTACTACTACAACTACTGCTACTACTACTATTTTATTGTGTTGGAGACTATCTTTCTTCTTACTGAAAGGGTTTTTCATTGTGATCATTATCTGTCTTAAAAATGTGGGATAACCCGTATTTTTGTTCTGTTTTTGTTAACAGTACTCTGCTGGTGATAGTCTAGGTTCCATGGGCTCCATTAAAATGTAAACAGGAATTCTATCTGAGTTTTATTTTTTAATTAAGAATTCTTCAGACATTTTAACATTTCAGGTTAGGTGTAATTTTGAGTAATTCCAAAAATACTAATTTTATTTTTTTAATAGAACTTTTCAATGCTCTCTTATGAAGATGTCTTAATTTTTTTGGAATTAATCTCTTGATATATAAATTAATTTAGCACATTGTTCAGTTATATTAATGTTTGAAATCATAGTAGTAGATACAATATTTTCACAAACATGAAAGGAAAAAAATACTTTTGAAGGTAAATGATTTAAAATAATTATTTTACATAATCTCTGGTGAAATATCTTCTGTTATCTTATTTCTCCATGTAGTGTTTTGAACACTATTATTTATTTTAGTGTATGAAATACTATTTATTGTACTATATAATGTTACCGTTCTTTAAATAGAGAATTGAAACAGATTTTCAGTGAAATCCCTGTTTTACTTGATCTGTGATTTGAGAATAACAGATGAGAATATTAAGCATTAGCATTCTTTCCTCAAAATTTTGAATACTTCTGAGAAGCTGGTTTTGTATATAAAAGAAATGGGTTTTGAGAAGTTATTTTGACCTGTTTTACCTGTTTTGTTACAATAGTATATTTTTAAAAAAACCTGTGATTTAAAAAGATTCAAGTTCATACCCTATTTCATTATTTTTTTTTCAGAGAAATTTAGCTAAGCAATGTGTATATGCACCTGAGCTGTCTTGAATAACCTTATTAGAATCTTAAACTGGTGAATGTTAAATATAATTTTGTTACCTTGCTAGAAATGTTGTTTGTACTTTTGATAGAAGTCTAGAGTACAATTGTCTTCATAGGAACAGAACTTAGCCACGTTTTGCAATGATATGATTAGGATTTCTCAGCTGTCTTTCAGTGGTTTTCGATGTAATTGTTACTTCCATTCTTCTTACTTCTTCAAAAGTACTAAGACTTTATTCAAGGTAGAGAAATTTCAAAATGAAAATATAGCTAAGAAATTCTAGTAAAAAACCAATGCACTGGGTTGTCTGGGGCTTTGAAAATTGTAGAAAAAAATAAAAAGCTTGAATTATTATGATTATAATTTTTTTTTTTCTTGACAGGTTTCTGCTTTGGGGTTGGATCCTTCAGGTGCTCGTTTGATAACTGGTGGATATGATTATGATGTAAAATTTTGGGATTTTGCTGGAATGGATGCCTCTCTCCAAGCTTTTCGGTCACTCCAGCCTTGTGAATGGTAGGCATGAAGACTCCCTTGTGCACTTATTGTCCCATGTTAAGCTTCCTGGTAGAATGCACAAAAGCCTTGTAAGACAGCTTGTTTAAAAGGCTCTTTGATACCAAGGAATGTGAACCTAAGAACTTGTCTGCTTATTTCTTTTCCTGCTTTTTACAGTGACTTGCATATTTTCCCCTTTTAGAAAGCTGCAGGTGAATTTGCCCATGCAGTTGTTAATAGCACATCAGAAAACCTCGACAAGTTGACTGTCGTAGTTGTAACTGACATTAATAGAGTTAGAATAGAATTAAGAGAAGAAACAAGTGAAAACAACCAACCCATTATGGAGACCCCTCAAGTTCCCGCCAGCATTTCTGAAGGGAAGGATTATTTATATAATTTTCATGAAGCCCTCTGTTTCAGAAAGCATTGGTCCTTTGCATTGCAGTGATCACTGAATAGTAACATAATGTGAAATCCTGTCTTTCTTAAAGAAAAAAAAATATACTTATTTGCATTTATTTCTATGTTTCTATATAAGAAAATTGAAAAGATTATGCAGGAAGCATTTTTAGAGAATTATTTCCATGCTATCCATATTGTTCACTGGTAATTTCAAAAGTAAGTTAAGTGAGTTAATTTAATTATTTCAGAGAACTGGCATACAGACCTCCTTCAACAGTAGTGCACACTGAACTTTCTGAAAAATATATTGCATAAAATAAAACAAAACACGGTGGTTTTAGCAAGGTACAATCTGATGTCTGACTTATCTGGTACAGTTTATAAGGTACTTTGGTATGGTTAAAAAAGGGATTGAAATTTATCATACACAGTGTAAGTAGTGCTTAGAATGTCTGTTTTTAAGCATTACTATCTTAAAAAGCTACAGCTGAGTTTGGGTCAGTTTGGAAGGCTAGAATGCATATAACTGACTGTAGATACTCCAAAAAATCTAGATAATGAAAGATGAGAAGAAGTTAACTGTTAACCAAACAGTCCTAACTGAAGAGGAGCAAAATAGAGAGGTTGTTCTGAAGTGTGAAAAATTGGAAAAATAACAAGTGTGCATTAATTTAATGCATTATACAATTCCAATCTCTTTGGCAAACATTGACTTCTTATAAAAAGCTGATGAATGACGCATTTACTTTGAAAACATAATTAAGTAAACCTGCCACATAGGAATAAATATATAAAAGTTTTTGAATCTAAAGTGACATTCAGACTTTGCTGGCATGAGCTTCATTCATTTTCATGATTAGTAAGCAGGATATAAATGCCATTGTGCTTCCTCTGTCATAACTGAGCAGTAAGTCTTTACTCCTACAGTAGGAAATTATTTTAATGAAGCATTTCAAGTTTAGCAGACGAGTGCATTCAAATTTAAGTAGTACTTGCTAATAATGGTGTAAAATGTAAATATTGTATAAAAACCACAAGTAGGCGGTATGTTAATGTTCTATTTCAGGAATAGCTTTCAGATAAATTGGTTAGCTCCTTTTGGCAAAAAAATTGGTAAAATATGAACTTAAAATATTTGGTATTCTTGACACTGTCCATTTAGTGTGTTGCAAGGATCTCACAAGTATTTTTATATAAATGTTCTTTGTGATATTCCTGTGGTTTGAGTACATTGATGTATAAATAAAGTACTTAAACATGAAGTAATATTAGAAATAGATTTGACTGGTGTGAAGTTTGGAAATTACACTTATGATGCAAGTCTCATGGACTAATTTTGGGGGTTTAAAAAATTATTGTTCAAATACTACTCTATCTTTTTCTAAACATAAAACAGGAACTATATCTCTCTGGTAAAAAGATTCAACTTCAAGTTCTTTCATGCTGACATTGAGACAAGCTGGTGAATACTATGTGGAATACTGTATAACTTGTGTCCAGGTTTATATATGTTCTTATATTACTTTTTTTTCACTATGAAGTTTATTGTTGAAGGGCTATTAGCATTCACAGACTTGAATTTCAAAGAATTCTGAGGAGTTCTGGTATAGAAACATTAGGTGTTAGTAGAAATCCAGATCTCATTTTAAAAGTGAAGGGGCCTGAGATCAATTCTATATTGTCAAGTTCTGTTTTGTAGCATAGTATCAGGTTACTCTGTTAATTTCTCCTTGGATTTGTGATGTAAAGTTAAAAAAACCTCAGCCTGACAAAAACCTAGTACTTTCAAGCCATACTTTGGTGTTAAAGCCAAAAGCAAGTGTAAGGCAAAGCTGTTATGTGTGTAGAAAATACTTGTGTATTGTAATTATCCCCATGTATATAACTCTGTTCTGCAGGTCCTGGTAGAAAGTGCTGTGCAAATTTGGCAGTTTTCAACCAAAATTACTCGGATTAATGCTAATAAAAGGAACTGTTTTTATAAGTTTCCCAAGACTTCTCCTATAACATTAATAAGAACTAAAAATATTTTCTTAAATAACTGTTCCACGTTTGCAGAGCCTCAGTCTTGGTCGTGTTCCAGTAAACATCTGAAAAGTGGTAACTTCTGGGACTTTGCAAATACTGTACTTATAGTAGCAATTTTTAGACATGATTTTAAAAGTCATATTGCACAGTCAAGAAGGAATGGGTTTGCCTTTTTTTTCTTTAGGTAAAGGTTATGGAAATCTTTTCTTTAAAAGTAATTTTTCACATAACTGATTTGATAAATTGTTGGTAATGTTCCATTGTGCTAGTTGCTATAAAATCAGTTGCTCTTTCTTACTGGGAGAAATGTTAAGGTGAAAGGGAACCTTGTTCAGACGTGCTGATACAGGACTACTAAGAAGCAATGAGATGACATTGTTTAAATTATGAACAGTGCGGTGTTTATAGTATTAATATCTGTAGTTTGATTTTTAGTATTTTATTGTCTGAAAGCAGGGTTTTTTTCAGAAGACTATGTGGGCCTTTTTGTATTGTGGATTCTTTCAGAAATCAGATTTTACTTCTGAGCTGTTTGTTATTACCTAGTGGTCAGATCCTTTTCATGCATGATACATGCATCAAGTGAAAATATGTTTTAGTCTAGTCTTTAAATGTTTGTTTTTAATTCTTATATTTTAACAATAGTAAGTGTAAAATATGAACCTGTGCTTGGAGAGATGTTGGCTGTTTTCTTTTGCCAATTTCAGCATTAGAGTATGAGAAATATAACCTAATAAGTACTTTATTCTCTATAAAGTACTTAGGTGGGACTCAGGAATATTTTGAGCTTTGTTTGGATTATATGATAGGGCAAGAGCAGTGCAACTGAGAAAAAAACCTTTATTTTCTAAGGTCTTTGTTCTGCAAAAATTGTATCCGATATATTCTTTAGTCTAGGTTTATCAGTTGTCTGCAGACAATATTGTAGACTTAAGATATCATTTCTCTTGTGGGTTTCCTATTTCTTTCAGTGTTTCCTCTGAGCTTAGTGTAGCTGGCCGTCTTCTCTTTTGAGATAGTATTCATCTTTGCTCTTGAGGATCAGAATGTTTTTTTCAGACACTGACTGTGATCTGTTTCGGAAATTCCCAGATTTGAGTGTCTCCTTTCTATTAAAAATCAGCTTATAATATGCAGTCCAATTTGGCTGCCAGTTGGTATTACATAATAGGGTGCTTGAAGCAATTTTTGGCTTTTGAATTGTAATGTAATCAGTTCTGCCAAACATTTTTTGAATAAGAAACTTGTGCTTAGTTTACATTACTATGATCAATGCAGAACTTAAGTATTACAATATTTTAAGTGTTTCATGTAGTAACTCGTGGTTTGAGGACAGATTTAACAGATAAAAGCTACTGCTGAGAAAATTATATGAAGTCACTACTGTGTAAGAACTGAAATGCTAAAATGTTAAGTTACAAGTTGCACAGCTGGTTTTGTTGGTATCTGAGTGTTAACCTCACTGATGGGAATAGTGTTAAAAGTTAGTTTCCTTTTAACTAGGAAGGTTAGAACTTTTAACTAGAAAGATGCTAGGATGCACATAGTCATGTTCTTAAGCAGTGGGAAGATATTTCTTCAAGAATACTTTGGATGCCATGAGAATCCAAACCTAGCAAATGTATTCTGGTCCTGTACTTGAGATTAATCTAGGTGCAGAGCTGAAATATTAATATAAAATAATGTTACTGTGCACATTCTATTAATGTGCTGGGGTATAAATTCTGGCAGGCGTGAAGTGGATAGACTGCTTTGCATTGTTTGCTATCCTTATAATGAAGTCTAGGGGATCAGAGGGATATCTGCTTCAGGTACAGCAAGAGCTGTGAAGCTTGTTCATAATGCAAGATTCTGAGAAAATATGCTGAAGCTGGAATTGGGCTCTTCATTCATCAGTCAGCTTTGCACTTTCAGTTCATTTTTGGCATCTCAGTATTATTCCATGGTTTCTGCCACTGGTTTTCTCAATCAGTGGAACATGTATGTGAGAACACTGTTAAAACAAATGAACAGTCACCTAAGACATAATAAACCAGACAAATGGTTATCTATTGTCATGTTTCCAGTACTGATGGTATTATTTGACTTTATTTTAAAGTTTGATGAAATTAAAGCCCCTCCCATAGAAAAAGATGCAAGAGTGCTGACCTATAACCTATATCCTGGTATGCAAGGTACAATGAAGTTTTATGTATGACTACAACATCCTTTTATAGTAATTTATAGATTACTGTAATTCCACATTTTACTTTTGGGAAGATGAAAAAACATTTTCAGCTCTGGGTAGTTAAATGACACATACTATTTTTCTCCTGGAGTTAGAATAGCCTTCTTAAAGAAATATGTTTGCCAGAAATGACATTTTACATATTTGATGAGCTGTGTGTGTTTAAAAGAAACATGACACACACATATGCACACACACATGGGAATAAAAAAAAAAAATCCATTAGTAAAAGATTTTTTGCCTCCCACCTCTTTGATATAGGAGTGTATACAGGTCTATTTCTGCAGTATGGTTTCTCACCACAGACACTTTTGTTTTAGTGTAGGTTTACGGGAATGTTAACTGAAATGTTTTATTTCTTCTTTTCTTTTTCTTTCTTCTTTCTTTATAGTCACCAAATCAAGTCTTTACAGTATAGCAGCACGGGAGATGTCATTCTTGTTGTCTCTGGTAACTCTCAGGCAAAAGTTCTTGACAGAGACGGCTTCCCAGTAATGGAATGCATAAAGGGAGACCAGTACATTGTGGATATGACAAACACAAAGGTAAAGTCAGGGCCTGGAGGTTGTTTACTTGCATGCTGTAAGACTAATAAGCAACAATGTGTATATATATATGTGTGTATATGTATATGTGTGTGTGTGTGTGTGTGTGTATATATATATAAAATGGTAGTTGAAAATACAAATGCAGAAGGGTTCATTCATAGTTTTGAAGTGCTTCAACCACAGTTGGTTGCGTTTTCACCACTTTGCCCTTGTATTTCCATATGCTTTGATACAATGGCTCTGTTTACCTAGACGATTTAAATTCGGGTCAGTTTTTTAAATAGCATAAGCCTAAAAAGTAATGATAAAATCTAAAGCTAAGTCTGATAATAAAATTGATTTACTTATTTCTTGTAAAGTATATTGCCAAATAACTAGGCTAAATGCTGTTTTGCCTAAAGCTGTTTGTGTCAGATGACTATTTCTTTTGGCTAGTGATACATATATAAAACCATCAAATCACATCTGCTTTAGTTCTAGTTTGCTTAAAAATAATTAAATTTTCTTTCTCTTGTAAATGTCTAGAATTCCAGTATACTGTGGTCCAACGGTCAAAATGTTAAAATATTTGTTTAATTGCCTCATTAACTTTTCAGTATTTCTCTCCTTATTTGTGCTTAAACAAACTGAAGTCCTTCCAGCATTGCAGGAGTAGTTTCCAAATTTCTCTTTGAACATAGTCAATGAGCATGTGCCTGTACTTCAAAGAAGTAAAGCCAACTCTACAATATATAGTCATATGAGTAATGTAGTTATACTCATAGTCACCATAATGGTAATTGCTTACTTTGCATAAAACACTCACCTTCTGGGTTTTTCAGTCTTAAAGGAAGACATCTGACTAGTCAATTTGCAACTTCAGTGTTTGATGAAAAACTCATCTGAGGTTAAACCCATCTTGGCTCTAAAATTCTGTTTCCTCAGTTTTCTCCAAGGGGATCTTTGGCTAGTGTAGATGGACATTGGTGTAATGTGTCACTCTGGTTGTTACAGTTATTCCTGTTATTTTTCTGTAGCTTGAAAGAGTTTGTGTGACGCCGTAGTGATGCCTATTGTTTCATCCTTACTTTGCATTACAAGTTCTCCCAAGAGAAAAAGAAGTGTGATACTATGCCATTTTCTGAAAGAAGAAAAAAAAAAAAGTAAAAGAATGTCAGGGTTTTTCTAATTCAGAGATTAAAACAAGCAAGGATGAAATAGATAGAGTACATACAATCTGTCAAATCATTCTGATGTCAGTCAGAAGGGTCCAAAGGATCTGATTTGTCCCTCAGCTTTCATGTAATTACACTTGAAGGATTTGGAGTAAAAGTTGTAAACCTTGTAAGATAGCTTACAAGGCAGTGTAAAATCTCTGTGTTTATTTCTTTAGGGACACACAGCAATGCTCAATTCAGGCTGTTGGCATCCAAAGATAAAGGAGGAATTTTTGACATGTTCTAATGATGGGTAAGTATTGAGATCTATCTTTGACAGCATTTTTTGAGAGGCTAGTTTAGCTTTTGTGTTGTACTGTGCTTTAATTTACTTTAAATATCATTTTCTTAATCTTTAGTAAGTACTTAATATAGTGAGATCTGGAAGCAAATATTTTATTTGTTTTGCCAGTCGATAATAAATGTATTTTGTTTGTATTATTTTAGTTCTGTAATTTAAATTATTTTTATTGATATTTCATGAAAGTTGTTGTTTAGTTGTTTTTACAAAAATTCTTGGACAAAATTTTACTTTACGCAGTATTCCTTTGGAGTAGAATAGTTCCTGTGGAGAGACTCAGTGTAACTGAATTCACTGGGCAGATTGAGTATTTCAGCTGGAAATACTCACTTTAGATGCAATTGAATATTGATGGATGTTATTTGACAAGTATCATAGAGACTGTTAGAAATTATTTTGTGGCTTCAGTCTTGATCTTTGCGGTTAGAATCAAATGGCAAAATGTCATGTGGCATCTGTGTTTATTAAGTTACTGCAGCTGTCAGTAACAGGTTCATGAATGATTTTTTACAGTTGTTTCAAATATGCAATATCCTTTACTCCAGAATGGCATTAAGAATTGAATTTCCCCACTAATGTATCTGTAGAATGGTCCACTGTCAAAAGAAGACTTCAGTTATTAACTACTTAAACAACAGTACCTTTTTCCCCTAAAAGGTACTGACTTACTAGTTTACATGGGTACATGAAAATATTATTTACAGGAGTACATGAAAATACTATTTTAAGAGGAAAATTTGGAGTTTCTGATAAGAATGTGTCAGGAGGAGAAAAACCTCAATACTACATTGTGCTTTATGGAGGAATTAAATTTAGAACTACACTTAAGCAAACTGTATATTGTTCCAGATTGTAGGCACAAAGGTACTACTTCCATAATAGGAATTATTATTAAATGCTAGAATCAGTACTTTAGACACTTGGTTGATATTTTGAATGCAGTTGGACATTAGTAGTGTTTCTTTATTAGGTTGAGTAATTTGTAGATCAGTAAAAACAAATTAAGATACTATAAATTATGAAGATTGTTCAATTTTCTCTCATCTAATCATGTCCCCTAACTAATACACCAAAAATGGACTCAGTACATCCCTGATGCTTGAATTGCTGTGAATTAAAATGGTCTGGACAAGTAAGAGAAAACACTACTATAAACGGTTGCACAATTGCATTTTTCACAGACATTACATGGCTGAAATGACAAGAAAGTATTTTAAACTCACTGCATTTTGCTTCATGCTAGTGACAGGTCTTTACAGGATGTCCTGTGAAAAGAAACAATTTGGATTGCTTAATTTGCCCCACAGGGCTTGAAGGTAGTGTTCTGTCTGTGAAATTTAATAATAACAGAAATTAAAAAGTCACCAAAGTTTAATCAGTAATTTGTCTTAAGACTGTAGCTGTGAACAGGAATTGAAAAGAGTAGTTCCAGTTGGAAGGGACCTACAATGATCATCCAACAGTCCAACCAATTAATGGCTATCCAGAAGTTAAGGCCTGTTGTTAAGGGCATTGACCAATCAACCATATCTCCAGGGATCCTGTGTCGGTCTGGGACCACCTTCTCAGTAAAGAAATGCCTCCTTATGTCCTGTCTGAACTTTCCCTGGCACAGCGCTGAACCATTCCCACGCATCCTGCCCCTGGATGCCAGGGAGAAGAGCAGAGCACCTCCCTGTGCCCTTCCCTTCCTCACGAAGCTGTTGAGAGCAGTGGCGTCACCCCTCAGCCTCCTTTTCTCTCAAGTGGACAAGCCCAAAGACTTCAGCTGCTCCTCGCAGGAGATTCCAGCTCCGTTTCCCTCCTCAGGATGCACTGAAGGACCTTCCCGCCCCTCACCCGCAGGCCCGGCAGGGCCCAGGTGGAGGCCGCTGCAGGCTGAGCCCGGCGGTGCCGTGCCCTGTGCGGGCCGGCGGTGCCGTGCTCGGAGCTCTGGGATGGGCTTTGTCCTCGGGGCTGCCCGGGCCCTGCTGACCCACACTGAGCCTACGGAACTAAAAAGGCTGAGTAGGCAAGGTCATGGCAATGTCTAGTCAGGTTCAAAAATGTAATTAATTCAAAGAGATAAATAAAAGCCTTAATGTTCTTTTCATTAACCATGTTGTGTGAAGGTAGGTTGAGTTAGTGAGTAGCACACCTTTGAAAATATAGGTTCCATTAGTAAATTTGGAGCACAAGTCTGACGAGGAGCAGCTGAGTGAACTGGGGTTATTTAAATGTGGAGAAGAAGAGGCACAGGGGGACCTTAACACTCTCTACTACTCCCTGAGAGAATGGTGTGACCAGGTGTCTGTCCATCTCTTCTCCCAGATAACAGGAAACAGGACAAGAGGAAATGGGCCTGAAGTTGCACCAAGGTTTAGAAGAAGGTTTAGGTTGGAAATTAGGAAAAAAAAAAAATCTCTGAAAGGGTAATCAGGCATTGGAACAGGCTGCCCAGGAAAAGGAGTAGAATTGCCATTCCTGGAAGTGATTAGTGATGTGGTTTTGTGGGGGATCTGGCAGTTTTAGGTTAATGGTTGAACTTGATTATTTTCGGCATCTTTTCCAACCTTGATTATTCTAACTGACCGCAGTTGCTGGAATTATACCAGCTATTTTAACTAGTATCACGTGAGTTTTTGACTTCTTTTTGGTGATAAGTCTTGAATGAGGAAAAATAACCTCTAAGATTGCTTTAATATGGTATTCTTAGTATTTTATTATTATAATTATTATATTTATGATATATATTATAGTTTATAATATATAATAGTTTTATATATATAGTTATATATTTATTATATATATTATAGTTATATTTATTATTATTATAGTAACATTATAGTACTTAGGTGTCAAGGCAGAGAGTTTTAATATAAAGAAGGAATTGGTTTGTGTCAGCAAGATATAATTGGTTTCTATTGGTTTATGCTTAAAGGAAACAGGTTTTCTGAACTTTAAGTAAATGCAATTTGTATTAAGCATTCTAGAAAGCAGAATTTTTTTCATTTAATAGTGTTTATTTGACATTTTGCTTAGAATGAGTTACAGACATCATTAAATGTTACAACTGTATCTATCTGACAGTCTAATATTTTTACAGTTATTCCAGTAGTTATACCTGACCCTTACGTGTTGAAGAATCATATTTCATCAATTTGTAAAGCTGGCTTTTTTATTCAAGCCAATAGATCTTCACTTTGTGGAATGCTGGCTGAAATATGAAACTGTTGAAGAGTCTATATGAAAACTTGGTTTATGTTGCATACAAAAAACCCAGTATAATTATAAGAAAACTTGAACTTGGGAGACTGTGGGCTTCTCAGGTCAGACCAAAAGTCTGGCAGTCTTTATTCTAGAGAAGAGGGGTCTAAGTAGGGGAGTATATGATCAAAATTTGTGAAATGTTCAAGATGGTAGGTGTGCTGAATGTGGAACTGTTGTTTTTGAAAACCTCTTCCAAACCTAAGAGATATTTCTTTAAAGTGGATATAGTTTAAAACCAATGAAAGAAAAAAATGTTGGGTGCTGCTCAGATTTATTCTGGAATGTGTTGTCACAGGAGGATATGGAGGCAAGTTTAAAAAGGGATGAGAAAATTCATGTTTAGAAGCACTCATAAACAGATAGGAAACGCAGCAGGGATTGTAATACTTTCTATATGACAGCTGTGGATAGTAAGGTGAAATGAAAAGAATTAACTGTAATGACCAGATTTTGTCAGCATCATTATTGATATGACTGAAGACTGAATACAGGGCTAAATGAACCTATAATCAGATACAGCCAGATGTTCCTTATATCTTTGTGTTATTCAGTGACAATAAATAATTAAGATGTACTTTCATGCTGCATTACTGTTCAAAATGTAGTGTGTGGATCCTTAAGGTACAATACCTTTGCAATGGTTTTTTATCTGGAGTTGTGTTATGTTGACGTGAATAAGTTAACTGTTTGTAAGGTCCTCTCTCGTAAGATGGTGAGACAAAGCCCAGTCTAGCTTTATGTATCTCTGATACATAGAGATTTTGGGTATGAATGTTTATAGTTTTAAACAAACAAAAAAAGCAAGTCTCCCAGTCCTGAAACAATATTTTTACAGGGCAGGAGACCTACCTGTACCCAGTTTTTATGTTCCTAACATTGTACACTAATGTGCTTTGACATTCATAGTCCTTGACATCAGAGTCCTTACACTCTGATGTAATTTAGCAAGATCATCTATACCCATTAAGAGGCGAAATTAAAACTTTAGAGTATTGCATATAAGAGGAAAAGGTGCAAACATCTGCTCTTTGTATTTTCTCCTGAGAGTGCACTGCTGATCTTGTACGCAGTGAAGAAAAGCTCTGGAAATTCCATCATAGATTCCCATTAGTTTTGTTCTAAAATTTTTACTAGACATTGATGTCAGAATAAGTTATCTTAAGTACAGCAACTACTCTGAAACAAAAGGAAACGTGATGCTATCTGTATATCTACAAGCTGTGATGTAATCCTCACATTGAGAAAAGGAACTGCCTCCACGCAACTGGCCTTGTGTGGAGAAGTATAGACCTGACACTAAACACGAAAATGAGGCCCTTCAGAGGGTCATCCTCTGTGGATGTGGGAAGATGATATCAGGGATGCTCTTAAAAGCTCTGGAGGAAAGCTGAACATTTTCTCTTTTTGCTTGTTTTAACCTGTATTGGACATCACACAGAACAGTAAAGCAAAATGATAGTTGTCTCTTGAAAAGAGACTTCTCTGCTCACATGATGAGTATTTCCATGTGGAGAGGTTGTGTGTACTTCAAACCTGGTTTCCAGAACCATCAGCTATTTTTGAAGATGTTTGCAAGAAAAGATTTAAGGGTTTTCAGTTAAATCATCCAGAAGGTGCTGGAACTAATGGCTGAGGGATGTGTGTCATGCTCCTTGGGGCACACTGAATGGCAGAGTCTGAGGCTGAAGGAGAAGAGGACACAGGATAGCACATGAGAGATGTCAATGTACTGTTAAACCCTAATTGTGTATTGTATGGCTCTAGATAGCATTTGCACTCCCTCTAGAGAAAAGTCCTTCATAAACCAAATGAGTTGTGGAGTGTATTGTATCTGATTCCTACAGCACTTAACAGGAATCTGTCTCTTTAGTTGAATGGTTGCCACCTGCGTACAGTTTAAACATAATGTAAGGAAAGAAAATGGCGTTTTCTGGGTGGCATGTTGAAACTGGAGATTTCATGATGCATAAAGAAGTTAAGCAAAATTTGCAAGTGGCCTTGTGTCAAATGAAAGTAAAATGTTTTAAATATGTTTTAAATAAATTATTTTCAAATATTTTAATTCCATATTTATGTTAACCTGCTATAACTAAAATACTCACTTAGGGATAGATTTATATGTATGTAACAGTTCCTTTTGATTCCAGGTGACTAGGGCTATAGTAGTAGTCTGAACTAAAAAGTAATTAAAATGAAGTGTCTTAGAATTGCTACTGTAAATGAAATATTTTCAGAGGTGATTTGTGTCTTATACATATGTAACTTATACATGGCTTTCAAATATGCTATACATTTTAAAAAATCCTAGAAGTATGTTTTGGTGATAATATATTTTAATGTGCAGTTATTAGGCTATTTGTAAATTTCTCACTTCAGACTGCAGATATACAGGTTACCAGCAGGGAGTCTCAGCGCATTTTGTATCACTGTTCAAGGACACAATGCTGAGCTCAGGAAAAACTGCATAAGAAAATTGCACGGTTCCATCAGACTCCTATATGAGAGAAACAGAAGCTAGTCAGCTTGCACACTGAAATGAGCCAGAGCCTAAACACAGCAGTTATGGAATAATCTGAAAACTCCTCTTAACTTGTCTAATTTCATGCCCACTTATGCGGTTGTTAATGGATACATAAAAATCTCAGTAGCTCACTTCATTTTATTTTCCTTGAAAATACTTCAGATGATGGCTTGTGGAAATATGCAATACCATACTGTTCCTTTTTTTTTTTTTTTTTTTTTTAATATTTAAACAAATAGTTTAAATATAACCTTATATTAAAACAAATAGTTTCATTACTCTGGGATTACAGATGAATAATAATTTTCTTGGACTTTTACAGATTGTTAAGCATTTATTAGCTTTTAGTTGCAGAAGGAACTAAGAAAGTTGACAGTTCCATCAGTAATCTGGTGTTTAACTGTAAGTGTATGAATGAACAACACTAGTCTAGAGATTTACCTAAAGTATGTGTTTATTTGAGTTTTTTGACTAGATTAAATCTTGTGCACAGATTCTTATGTATGGGAATTCTGATATTCTCAGTGCTTCAACTTTCCAACATTTCATGTGATTAGAACAAAATTATATTAAAAGAAAAGAAAAAGATAGAAAAGCAACTATCTTCTCCATGGAACCGAAATAATTCTCAAGTTTGCATTACAGATAATTTCAATTTTAATGAATTTGAGACTAATTAATTTATATCAACCGTTCACTGTGTTTTTTAAAGGATATACACAAAGCTTTCATCAGTTTTGATACTAACTTGAGACATTTTCTTGCACAATCTATCTTTTTTCATTTATGGCTAAATGTTGCCTAGAACTCTAAATATCCCACAACTCTTCCTGAATGATGCTTTACATTGCATGTACTCCTTGCCATTCTAGATAAGGTTCAGATAGAGTGTGTGATCAACACTCTCTTTGTCTTTCTTACAGATCCTTTGCCACATTATTGGGCTTATTTGGAAGATTCAATTATTAAGGCAAGGATCTTTCATTTTATGAGCAGTATGTTGAATAAATGTACAGAACAGCATTAGGAGTTATAGTAACAGAAATTCCAACATTAATACATTGCCTGAAAGTGAAAAAAGTTTTGGAATTTAGGAAGTCTTTAAAAGGTTTTTTACTCTCTGGGAATACTCGTGAGCAGAGTGACGTTTAAAAATACCCTGTGTTTTAAGACATAACTAACTCTATGTTTATATTATTCCAAAATATCAGTTGATTTCTTTGCAATAACAAAGAAGGAAGAGGAAACGGATAATGTTGTTTTTGTTATTTGGATGTTTTCTATCGCAAATGTGATAGGTATTGCTGTAAGAATAAACAAGAGAGGTCAGTGTTGTTAGATGTTCCAGCAACAGGTGTTCCTACTCTCTTATATTTTTTTTTTCTTTTAGGAGCAGAATCACAGCCAAACTTGAAATTTAGCAGTCATGAGCTTTATGATTTGTCATTGCAGCTTGGGTTATGGTTGATTAACAGCTGGTTTACTGTAGAGCATTCTTCTCACAAGTTTTCTCTCATCTTCTAGTAAGTTAAGTTAGTGTTCCTACTCTCTTAAAGGTATCCTAGAGAATATTTAGTGCCATCACAAACTCACCTCTGTGATAAGTTATTTAAGGACAATTTTAATGCAGATCTAGCTCTAATTATTTCAGTGAAGTAGTTTCAAATCTTCTGAAACAGAATTTTGCATTTCAGGCACATTAGAATTCTTAGTCTCTTGTCAAATGCGTGTTTCAAATATGTAGTTACTCTGCTCTATGGAATATGGTTTTAAACTTTCGTTTTAACCATATACTGTTGCTTAGTAAATATTATCTGTCTTTTTTTGTAGTTTCAAGCAGAAAAATACAGTTAATAAAGGATCAGTAGTTTGCATAACATGTATCTGCTGTTTGCAACCATTGCTGTCAGATGATTTTTCTCTCCTTTAGGATATCTGTTAAGTCCTAGACACTACTAAGGAATTTTGAAATTTGATCTATCTTAGTGAACACTGCTGTTTCATGATGGCTTTTATCTCAGCTTATCTTTCATTTCCATTCTGTTAGCTAGGTTTTCATCTAGGATGTCTGCTGTCTCATCTTCTGTTAGCTGCCTTGGAAACAAGTCTCTTTAGGTGGCAGCTGTCAATGTATGACTTTCCTGTCATGACAACTGTATTCTAGACTTTCATTAGGCTCAGAACTGCATAAAACTTGGTAATTTGACAGAAAAGAGATTTGAGCAGGTCTGCAAAGAGCACAGCTGAAGATGGCCAGCAGTCAGGCTCACTGCTCGTGGAGCAATCAGTTATTACCATGGTGCTGTTAAGCTTGTCTTTAACTGGCAAGCCCCCTTCAGCCCAGATGATTCTGTTTTTCTTTAACTGAAGTATGTTCCACATAAACTTAAGACATAAGTAACCTGTTATAAAACCACTTGCTTGCTCCTTAGATCTTCTTCTCCACAGTAGTATGTTCTCAGGAGAGCACAAGATTTGGTATTTCCAGCCTGCTTGGCTGTGCACTGTGAAGGACAGCTCCACTGGCTGTGAAGATTATTGGCATTTCTCCTAGATTTATAGGCTCTAAGCTTCAGGTTACATACTGTCTGCTCACTCCAGGTTGACAGCCGCTCAGCCTGAACTGGTTACACTTGAAATGAATACAACCCTGGAGTTTGTTGAACTGTGCTAAGTCTTGGAACAACATTGTTGTCAACTGGAGAACTTAAGCTATAATTTTACGTTTCTTTGATGATTTTACATATCACAAATACAGTGCATATAAAAACATAGGTGAGAGCTGAATTTGGACTTGTGTGGCTTAGTGTTAATGTAATTATATTGTCTTGCTGTTTTGCAGAATTGGTAGATTTTTTTGAATAACGCATTTGAGGAAATAGTGAAAAAGCTTGTTACATAGACTGTCCTTGTTTTGTTTAGAAGCACCAAAGTACAACACTGAAGAAGGCTTTTGAATAAATACTAACAGTCCTAATGTCTTCAGTGTTTGAAATATTTTATATGTAATAAATACAGTTAAAACACTGATCCATCTGCAGCTTTGAAAATTTCTCAGAACAGTAAGATAGCAATGCCAGGGCTACTATCAAGATATTTTATATAACTTTTGTTTCAATCTAAGCTTCAACACTGCATCTGTCTTCACAGATTTAAAGGCCAGTTAGAAAAAGCATACTTGAAAATAATTACTGGTGTTTTACCTTCATCTGGGGGATGATTTAGAAATCTTTAATTGCAGTTTTAGGCTTTGCTTGCACTTTCTAGATTTACCTCTTAAAACAACCTGCATGCTATAGAGTGTATGACTTGCTTTGGGGTCCAAAGTACCTATTCACCACAAGGATCACCCTGAATCATATCTAGTTGCATCATACTACTTTATAGGGTACGGAATACAAATAACATTGTGGTGGAACAATTGAATTTCCCAGAGGAATAGTATAACTTGGACTTCCATCTTAGGAAAAGAAATAACTCTTGCCAAGTTGTTTTAGACACATATATTGACAGGTGTGTATACACATATATATTCACTTACTGTGTCATATTCCATATGAAAATGCAATTATGAAGTTTGAGAATGTTTCTTCAAGATTTTTATGAGATAACTTTTATTCCCAGTACAATATTACAGTTTAGGAAAAAAATCAGAATTAATTTAGAGCATGGAAGAATACAGTTCTGTCAATTGATTTATTTTTAGTTTTAACAAGGTAAAGTTTCTTACTGCAGCAAGAAACTTGAAAGTATTTTTGTATGTCAGATGGAAAGTACACATTTAAAAAATTGATTGATTTATCTGGCAAGCACAGAATTTAAGTATTCACAGTAGCTCAATACTTTCTGAAGGGTTTGCTCATTTTAGAACTGTGCAGTGAGTGGAGCAAGGAAGGACTGTCTTTTCACAGGCTTTTGCTAGGCAATTGCAGTGTTCTTAGCTTAGGATGGGAAGGCAGAAATTTTGGTGTATATATTTTCTTCTTTTAAACTAGAACACATAGTATTTCACTTCTCACCTGTATTGTGCTCCACTTGGGTTATATGGTTAAGCTTTACCTGAAAGTTGTTTCCTAACTCTTCAGTCAGACTGGAAAAGCTTTTCTCTTAACATCATCTCTGGTCCTGGCTCGCCCTGACTGAGAAAAGAGATTACTTTAGTGCAGGTCTGTTAGTAGATCTGTGGGGTAATTTCTGGCAGAATAGAAGTGATGGGGAGCTGGAAGTTCTAGTATTTGTATCAGCTCAACTTAATATCAGATAGGGAAGACAAGAATTTGCCATGTTTGAAATTGATAGGAAATTTCCCATGGTTTAGGGTCATATACAGGTTGTTGGGCAAATACTTCCATTGTGGTGACTTTGCTCCACAAGTATCTTTCACTGGCAATTTTCTCCCATGAAAAATGTATTATGTCTTTTATTATATGGAGATAAAATCCTTTCAAGTATTCACTGATAATTTTAACCTTTAACTCAGTTTAAAGGGCTATTTTCACATGAGATATGCATCTTATTCAAATGACCAGAATTCTTTGATTATTCGAGTACCAAGGGGAAGTACAATAGACTTAGTAAACTAAACTAAAATGTTTTTGTTTGGTAATAATGAAGTGAAGTAGGGTAGACAAGGATTTATTTTGGCACATTTCCTTACAAACATAAAATATGCATTTTTTCTTAGAAAATAAAATTAAATTGCAATGATTAATGTTCAAATCTGATTCTGTACTAAAGCTACATAGTAATGACTAATGATACTTAATATGCAATAGATCAAAACTCTGAAAATATTTGCTTTGTGATTTTTTGATGTTTAGAATTGCAGGTAATGTCATTGTTTGAGTAATGAAGTTTTAAGTTGTTCCTCTTATCAGGGCCCTCATGTTATATAAATATGTTTTAGTTAAAATCCCACTGCTAAGTTGCTTGTTTAGACATGTATGTTGGGTGGTTTTCATTTTTCATGGAATGAATTGGAACAGTCCGAAGTTGTATTTCTGGCTCATAGTGGTTTCAAAGGTGCATGGTTTCACTGGAAGATGATGAAGCCTGGAAAAGTTCGCAGTTCAGAAAATTCTGTTTAAGGCTGATAAATCCCATTTTGCAAATGAGATAGAATATCATGGTAATTATTTATGGGTTTTTGTGAAAGTAGCTACTCTTCTTCATTTAATAAAACCTTTTGTAAATTTTTGTATAGTATCCATTAGTAACTTATAAGCAATAAATTACATTCCAAAATATGTTGAAATTTTTTCTGTTAATTCCAGTAAGTTTTATTTCAGACTTTTAAAGGATTAATCTTGTAAATATATGTGAGACATTTGTTATCTATCAATCAGCTGGGCTAGCTAATAGGAATAGATCTTAAAACTGATAATCTGCAGTAATCAAAACAACATGCTTCTAATGCAATTTCATAAGACTGAACTATTGCTTCAAAACTTCTATATTTCTATAAATTATTTTAATGAAAGCAGATTTTATCAGAGAAAGTGTGAATGTGTTTCTAGTAAAATCTGAAGACTAAGTATTAGCCACTAATTCGGAGAGCAGACTGGTTAGTGAGCTGGGTGAAAACAACAGCATGGGAAGTCATACACAGAGAAGAATATTTCCCTGAAAGTTACATAGGGTTAATTGTATATAAGCTCCTAGTATGAAGCTGTGGAAAAGCAGATACATGTCTTTTAAAAATGCATACACACACAAAGAATGAACTTTTACCAATGGCATTGGAGATGATGTTAATGTTATGTTTCAGCAATACCTGTTGAGTTCTGTGTCTAGTTCCAATGACAGCAGTCTTAAAAAGAGTGGTAAAAGACACTGAAAAGGAAAAATGTCAGAGATATATCCTGAAATTTTAGCTAACTCAAGAATATTCAGGAAGCTGAATACACTTCCATTTATTGGGTAGGATATTAAGGGACTTGGCAATAGCAAAAAAACAAACAAACAAACAAAAACCCCACAAAAACAAAACAAAACAACCCCAAAACAAACAAAAAACCCCCACCAAAACAAACAAAAAAAACAGACAAAAAAACCCCCAGAAATAAAATGGCCAACAGTGGAAAGGTCCTTAAATTGTTAAAGACATAAGTTCACCCAATAATTGAAAGTTAGCAAGGTTTGTCTAGGAGAAAGAATTCCTTTGTAAACAAAGTATTATGTGACTGTGGAACTGATTATTGAGGAATTCTTTACCAGTTGTAGCTTTCACACGGAAATTGTCGTTGAAACTTCTCTTTCAATCATCAGACAAAACAGTGAACACAAAAAGCACCATTTAATCAATCTGAAATTGGAACAGGCTGGGTCTTCTCAGTGATAAAAACTATGATCAAGCTGTTCATATGACAGCTTTTTATAGATAAAGGCTTGTTATTGAACTATGAGTGTGTGTCAAAGGTAATCAATTTTTGAGGATATGGAGAAGTCCACACATAGTCCTTCTGAGGATGGCAGAACTGTCCATGTAGAGCTGCGGGTAGGATATGGATCCAACAGTTGTTACAACAGCACATTAACTGAAAGACTTCTTTCCTGTTTTAGTTGTTTTTTCTCCAAAATCAGTCTGCTTTCACAGTTTTATTGACCAATTCCTCATTGACTTCTTAGCTTATTCCTCCCCACCCCCACTTCTGTCTCCAAATCATTCCCCAGTAGATAATTTTGCAGTTGTTTTGTGGCAATAATGTTAATTTTTACAGCTAATATTGTCATTCAAGTACTTTCTAATAAAGCTTTATATTAAATGCATTTCTCTTGAGAGGAATTAGTTTGGTTTTGTAAATGTTTCTTCTCCTTGAAATCTTTCCAGACGTGTGTTTTGTGAAATCTTCAGTTTGCTAGGACAGAAAACATCTGATTGATATTCTTCAGTTCAGCTCATTAATGGTGGTGGAAAGTTCTGGTCAGCTAATCTCTACAATTAAGATCCACATTCACTGGTGTCTGTATGATTTAGAGCATGCTGGCAAACAATTCGGTCTCCTGAGGTTGACCTTTTGTTGAGATAAGACGCAGATCTTCTTTTGTCATTATAAACTTACTAGACCATATACATTCCTCCTTCCAAAATAAATAATTTACTTATACTCATTTGTAGCTTTCTTCTGTTGTGTGATTCACAGTGAATTAACTGGATGGCAGAATACCAGGTACTGAAAAGTCTCAGAGATGAAAAAAGGTGTCTTCTCTTTTTTAGTGGTACTCAATTGGGCTTTAAAAAATAATTATTCTATCAGCGTGTTTATTATAAACCTAGCAAATAATTTACCTTAAAGCAGACTTAGTTTGAGATAAAGTTTGGCTTTAGAACTCCAGTCCTGGTGTCTTTTTTTAGTAAAAAAACCTGCTTTATTTCATCCAAGCTATAAAATTCTGTATTTTTCCTGAATAAATTTTAAATTTACTTATTTATAAGTGTTTTATCATTCCAGCATCTGTTTACTGGCAGTGTGAGCTGCATTTCCTTTGGAAGATTTTTGTTAGTCTTTCACAAACACTGCATGAGTGTTGTGCCTTTGAAAAATACATAATATGGTTGTCTTCTTGGACCACTAAATCAAAATTGCCATTTAAATGGAACATATGTTTCCAGTTCTTTTATGCAGTGAGGCTGCCTCAGAGGACCAGAGTCCATGGCCATGACTTGTTTGCTCCAAAAACTTTTTCAAATAAATGAAGGATGTGTCTTATATTTTCATGCTCACATTTACGTGAAAATTGCCCATTGAGTAACAAGTCTCACAGTGACTCTAGAATGGCTTGGATTTGAGCCAAATACCCATTTTGTAGGATCTAGATGACATTAATAGATTCTTAAGTACTGTACACGAAAAACTATAGCATTATAATTTAGTTTCACAGATTTGGGTATTTTGGGGAAAAGTCAACGTTGTTTTAAATTATCTGTTCTTTTCACAAGCTTCTTTGTTTTTAAACCTTCTTCTGAAGGCTAACACAAGATTGATGGAATAAATATTCTGAACATTCCTCATCTGCTTTGTTAGAAAGACAGTAGCTTGGTTTAAGGAGCCCTTCATCAGGTTACATACAGATGAATGATTTAGCCAATTAAACAAACAGATGGTAACTTATTGTACAATGCCAAGGCACTCTTCAAGTAGATCTATAATAACATCCATTTACTCAAAATGCAAATAAATAAAATATTTAACAAGTTCCTTGCTTGTTTTTCTTATTTGGTGGTGAACGGTGCTGCATCCAGCTGGCGGCCAGTCACCAGTGGTGTCCCTCAGGGGTCTGTGCTGGGGCCAGTTCTGTTCAATATCTTTATTGACGACATGGATGAAGGCACGGAGTCTTTCATTAGTAAATTTGCAGATGACACTAAGCTGGGAGCGTGTGTTGACCTGTTGGAAGGACAAAGGGCTTTGCAGAAAGACCTGGAATGGTTGGACAGATGGGCAGGGTCCAATAGGATGAGGTTTAATAAGTCCAAGTGCTGAGTCCTGCACTTTGGCCACAATAACCCCCTGCAGCGTTATAGGCTGGGGACGGTGTGGCTGGACAGTGCCCAGGAGGAAAGGGACCTGGGGGTGCTGGTGACAGCAGCTGACCATGAGCCAGCAGCGTGCCCAGGTGGCCAAGAGGGCCAATGGCATCCTGGCCTGGATCAGGAATGGTGTGGTCAGCAGGAGCAGGGAGGTCATTCTTCCCCTGTACTCGGCACTGGTCAGACCACACCTTGAGTGCTGTGTCCAGTTCTGGGCCCCTCGGTTTAGGAAGGACGTTGAGATGCTTGAGCACATCCAGAAGAGGGCAACGAGGCTGGTGAGGGGCTTGGAGCACAAACCCTGTGAGGAACGACTGAGGGAGCTGGGGTTGTTTAGCCTGGAGGAGACTCAGAGGTGACCTTATCACTCTCTACAACTTCCTGAAGGGTGGCTGTGATCAGCTGGGGGTTGGTCTCTTTCTTCAGGCAGCAATGGACAGAACAAGAGGACACAGTCTCAAGCTGTGCCAAGGGAGATATAGGCTGGATATTAGGAAAAAGTTTTTCACTGAAATATTGATAAAGTACTGGAATGGCTTGCCCGGGTGTCACCATGAAGTGTTTAAAAAAAGACTGGATGTGGCACTTGGTGTCATGGTCTAGTTGAGGTATTAGAGATGGGTTGGACTCGATGATCTTGAAGGACTCTTCCAACCTAAAAATTCTGTGATTCTATGATTCTGTGATTTCTGAGCCTCTAGTTGGAACTTGCATAATACTTGAGGTTCGTGGTACTTTCAAATGAAAGCTGAAGTACTCATGAAGTCTGCCAGTTTCAAGAGTGTGAGGTGTTGGAAAAATAGAAAATACTGCAAAGTTTCTGAAGGTGTTAGAGATGTGGAAGATTCACCCACATTTTTTTGGAAAGGTATATCATTATATGGAATATAACTTAAATGTATTCCATGTACTTTTAGTGCCATAATGTAGTGAGCCTAACAAGCTTAAATTTCTTGTAATGACTGTTTGTGAATTGGGAATTAACTTAAATGAAGCACTCCCAGACTGTTACAGATAATACTACTTAGAGCTAAATATCAAATGTGTGTGATTAGTGCAGCATTCACAAAATTCAGACAAGGGCAAATGAGGTGCATGAAGTAACAAAATGTTAATGGCTTCAGAGAAGCCTGATGTTAGTGTGCATGCATGCAATGACCACCAAGAGTAAGGAACTAATAGTCTGGTCCCTGGTCCCAAAATAAAGTAATTTTATTTAAATTAATTTAAGTATTCTGTCAGTTAGAGGTTTTAAGTCTTCATCTCAGCATTCACCTATGTAAATATAGTGGGTTTTTTGCTTCCACACAAACCTGGTTTAACCAATATTTTATATTATCTGTTACTGTTTAAATACTTACATGGAAATGCCATGCAGATTATCGAAAAACTTGTTCTCAAGAGTTGCATGAGGTGAAAATAAAGCAGAATTGGCATTTGTGAAGGTCAAATTACTTAGGGGGATTTTTATATCTACTTTATTTATCCTCTCAAAGTTGATGTTTTATTTTTTATGTCAGCCATAGCTATTCAGCTGTTTGCAACAGTGAGGCTTAGGAATTATGTGTATCAATTATTTTAAGTTTTGGTGAGATTTTTTTCTTCTCTCTCTGGAAGAGCAGAAATCTCATCCTTTGGTGCAGAACCATGGTATTTTGCAGGAGGAGGGGTCATTGTAGTTTTGTAGGGTTAAAGTTCTGTCACTCTTATTAAAATCTCCTGATATGTCATAATTTTAAGTCTTTGGAAAAATTTCTTTGTAGACTTGTTTGTAATACAAGAGTGCCTTCATCAAAAAAAATGTGGTTATCTCACAGGTGTTTAGTAATTTGCACTGCTCTGGCATAGTAGTTTGCTTTTTGTCTTGACATGTCTGAAGCTGTGAAGTCCATTACAGATCCATGAGGGTGGCTTCTCCTAGACTGACTTACCTGTTTATAGATACATACGTGGTGCAGAGCTGATTAAGAGAGTACAGCAAATGAGCAGGCCTGGTTAAGAAGACTTTGAATAATGACTGTACTGGCCCTTGCTGAAAGCTGTATGTTTACAAAAGGGTTAGTAGAGCTATTTTTGTCTTTATAAACTACGTGCGTTTACATTCATATTTTTTCTGAAGCTTTTCTTGATTCAAATGTTAGCTGCTGCAATAAGATATGCAGTCAATGGTAAGAGCTTACATTTGAGGGCTTTTTCAACTGACATTTTTACAGCATAACTTCATTTTTAAAGGATACACACAGCTTCAGGTAGATCATCTTAAGAATTAAAATTTTAAATCAAAAGGGAAACTTCCTACAATGCAGAGGAAATGTGGGACCAAAATATGGTAAATTAGTTTTCTGTGCTGGTGGGACCTCACCTTGAGTCCTGGGGATGGTTTTGGGTGCCACAGGATAAATACATCAGGACATCCAATTGTTAGAGTGTATCAGAAGTGGGACCAAAATTGAGGAAGGCTTGAGGGCAAGAGTTTTGAGGAGCTGCTGAAGTTGCTGAGCTTGTTCAGCCCGGAGGGGAGGAATGGTTAACTTCCTCTTAGGGGGCAGCAGATGGAAGGTGCTAATCTCATCTCTCTGGTCCAGTGGCAGGACATGAGGAAATGGAATGAAGCTGCATGAGTGGGAGTTCAGCCTGTACATTAGGAAAATGTTCTCTGAGAATGTGATTGATCCATGTAAGAGATTCCCCAGGGAACAGGTCCCACTCTCAAGCCTGGCAGTGTTCAAAGTGCGTCTGAATGAGGTTCTTTAGCCAGGTGGCTTTGTTTTATGTAGATCTGCAAGGAACAATGATCCTGATAGGTCCCTTCTGATCCAAGATACTCTGTGATTCTGGTCTGGGATTCTAAGAAAGTGAGAATTAAAAATTTTGCTGATGCCCTAGCTAAAAAGAAAGGATAAAGCTGGGCATTTGCACTCACTTAAAGAATAGCTGAATTATTGAGGAAGCATCCATGAATTCTGTCTGGGATAAAACAAACAAACAAAAAATTTTTTGAGAGTTTTCCTGACACTTCATTCACCTCTGTGGGAGTGCTCTCAGCTGCAAGTTAAAATTTGATTGGTGTGGTATGTCGGTGTGGTATGTCAGTGGTTACTTTTAACTGCTCAAGCATGTAGTTAGGAAGTGGAGATGTAAGACATGTCTTTACGACATTTAGGACAACAGGCGTAAGTTGGAGCTGGAGCTTCTGCAGATTTTCCAATCTGTCAGTCTCAGATTTTTCTGTCTCCCAGTTGCTCCTAAAGTTAGAGACACTAGTGACATTTGTATGTCTTTGTTGTGATTTTGGACTTAGTTCTATTCTTACTAGCTTTTGAGCAGATTTTTCATAGTTCATAGAATTTTAGATATAAGATGTGTGGGTCCCTGCCAGGAATATTCTTATGTTCTAAATGCATGTTAGAGTACCCTTTTGAGTTGTCTGTAGTCACAGAATAATTTAGGTTGAAGAGGACATCTGGAGGTCATCTATTTCAATTCCCTGCTTAGTGCAAAGCCAACTCAGATCAGGTTGCTCAGGTACCAGCAGGCTGTGCAGTGAAATAAAAGGTGAATTTGTGAACAGTCAGAAGTTCAGGTCTTCAAGCAAACAGAAGACAAGAGGACTACAAGTAACATGTTCAAACTCTGGAGCTATTTGATTTTTTTTAATCAAATTAAGCTATGAAACGTCTAATTAAACTTCAAATTAAGCTAAGTCACTTCTCTGCTATTTTTTTAAAGGAAAACCAGATTGTTAAAAGTGTTTTCTTAGTTACTTATGTCCTACCTTTACTATTTTTAATTCTACACATTTTAAACTCATCAAAATCACCACAATTTTCCCCCATGTGGAGAATATAGTTAATAAGGGGGCATATTGTTTATCCTCGAGAATCATAAAATTTAATACTATTTTGTCTACTAACTTATTGCTTTAAACTCCTAACTTTACACAAAAGTAAGAAAAGAATACAGGGACTTCCTCAGTAGTGTAAGTATATGATGTGAGAAGACTGTGATGATGATATATGAAAAAGTGTTCTCTGTGGTTATCCAGACAGATGTGGGACTGTATCATGAATCTCTGGAGTACTGAGACTAAGAACCATAATTTCTTTTCTTGATGAGATGGTCTTTTCCTTTCTGGATTCCTGTGAGGATAAGGGAAATGTCTTAGGCTTTAGTGGATATTCCAGAAAATATAAATACCTAAATTTGCATTTATGTTATCTGCTGCAGTTTGTCCTGGTCTTTGTAAGTAGGTCATAAGTTTTTATGTGATTACACTGCCATGTATGAAGATTGGTGCTTCATACATAAAGACAAAGTAAAATCAATTTCTAAAATTTTCTGAAGCCCATAGTGCACAGTTAATCCATGCAGTCAAACTTTGCATTGTTTAGAACAGGTTCTGTAACCTCAGGAATCAAAATACATTTAAGGCATACAGTTTGCTCCCTTTAGTTACTTACCGTTGTTAGATTGCAGTTCATTGCTAATGGACCTGCAAAAAACTGTCTGAGTGAGATCTAAGATGACAACAAAAGCAATTAAAACTAATGTGTGTAGCATCAGCTGAGAGAGATGTTGCTTCAGAGAGCTTTTGAACTCTTGACTGTTTTAATTTCAGTTGATTTTTTGCTGGTGTACTGAAGAGTTCAGCTGTGTGTTAGTTCCAATTTAAGTTATCTAATGGAGTGAAAAAACCTTGAGATCCAAGTGAGCCTAAGCTATTTTATAGCCATGACTAATCAGCTCTTTAGAAAGCATCCTGTTTTCCTAGTGATTAACCCCCTTCTCCTCCTCCTTTTGCAGTATCATGCAAGACTGCTCTTGAGTCATTTCAATTCATGCAGGTGACAGCAACTTGAACTGTCAAGATGTTCTTTACCAGAAATCTTCCCCTTTGGTCTTAATCAGATGTACCCCCTAGGGAGATTGATTACATCCCACTTTATATTTTCTAAGTGGGAGGTGAGATCTTGCCTGCTTGCCCCATTTGGAAAATGACACAAAATTGTATCTGCTTTTACTGTCACAACTTTCAGAATTGAATCACATAATACCTGTAATTTATCTAATGTTCTGTATAGAAGTTATAATATTGAATTTAGATGTCGCAGGAATAGTAAATGAAGGAATTCTTGTATGTAAAGTGGTACACAGTCTTAGGAAAATACCTGTCCTCAGAATAGCACAACGTTAACATAGACTTTGAATTATTATTAATTCAAAAGCATATTGACTCTTTACAGTGCTCAGTATCCTTCATCAAAATCACCAAATCTGTTACTCATTGGAAGAAAATACCTTCAGGGGATAGTTCTCTAGCCTAGTCAGTGCATGGTTTTCCGAAGACTTGCTTTTAGGTAACTTGCTGATTTGAACTGAAGAAATTATACACTTTGGTGCAGACGTCCATGATCTCCATCTTAATGGCTGATGCAAAGATAAACAACCTTTCTCTTCAGTCAGGTTTGTATGTGAAGACATCATCAACAAGAAACAAAGCAAATCAGCTGTCAGTCCCAGTGAGAAAGTAATTCAAAGGCAGCAAGACTTTTTTCTCTTAGTGCAGTTTGGCTGCCCAAATATTTATCACTAATGCACTCAAATATAGTCAGGGTTTCAGGGCAATATGAAAGGAAAATAGTTTAATATTTAAGAAAATGCTAAAGGAGAAAGGCTTGTAGAAACTCTGGCAGGATAGTCATGTTCAGTTTTTGCCTGTACGTTGGCCATTGGAAGGGAGGCAAACAGACAGAATCCATGAGTTAAATAAACTTGAGGAAAAATTCTTTGAGAAAGAACCCATCACAACAACACAGACTGGAACTCCTAAATGAATTCTTTTAAATTAACCTATTAACCCTGCAGGCTTTGTTTTCAGTACAGTCTATGCCTTTAGTTTGAAGACCATTTTTTTAGGCTGACGAGACCTTTTTCTGTATCACTCTGTTGGGATTTTAAACAGACCTCTGGAGCATGTTGTGTATTGGTTTTTAGATTGGGGAATTTTTTATTTGGTGGTCTTTTTGGAGTTTTGTTTGTTTGTTTTTTAATGCCTCAGTGATTTGGCTCTAATTAATCTTCTACAGAATTTGAATGTATGTTAGTGCAGTCTCCTCTCAGTAATATGTCCTCTCAATAACATAATTTCCCTAACATGTAGTTTATTCTTGCGCATAGGTTCTTAAAGCTGTTGGTTTGATTTGGTAAGATGGGGAGGTATGTTTGTCTCATTTCCACCTCATATCCTAACAATTACCCTGTTTTCAGGATATAACAGGATATATCCTGTTTCAGAATGTTATCAATGTTTTTAGATTTCTTCTATTTTTCTGTATTCTAAGCAGCACTGAATATATAATGTATGTTGAATATTAATCCTCCTTCCTTAGAAGTGAGGAGTCTTACTGGTATTGCTTGCCTTCAAGTACTGCTTTCTGTCTAACAGTCATCTTAGGTTTTTTCTTTTAGTTTTACACAATTGATCTGCTTTTCACTTTCATATTTCTTCTGAGCCTTTTTTTCTGCTTGTGTGTTCTTTCCCATAATAGCTCTTCTTGTGTTTTCTTTTGAGGTTATGAAGTTTCTCCTACAAAACCTTTTGTTTTATTTATGTTCATAGTATTTGTTTTGATGTGAGGAAAATTCTACTGAACATCAGTAACTGCATTGGAACTTAATATTAACTGTTAATGGAATAGGCATGTGCTATTGTTGTACTTTTGTTTTTATTGAAAATTTTCTGTCATTTACTTTCCTTTTGATCTTGACCTTTCTATATATAATTTGTGTAGGAATATGTATACTGTCTTCCAAAGTAGCAATTATATTCAAAGCAAATTATGGCAATCTTAGGATTTTTAGAAAGAAAAAAATTCTTGTGAAACTTCTAGGTCCCAGGTGAAACTTACTGTTTTGGATTAAAGCATTCAGAATCTTTGAAGACTGAGTATAGAAGGTATTTATCTGAACTGTGCTTTGGGAATTTAGTGGGAAATTCACAGTGAAGCTGGGAAGATGGTATAGAGAAGAATACTGGAATTTCTTTTATGGTCCATTCTGAAATATTTCTGTTTGTGTAACTTGATGCTCCTTCTTGAGCTTTGACTTAACAGCTCTTGTTGATAGTTAATAAATATCAATATTTAATATGTAGAATTGGGTTTTTACTCTGTAGTATTTTGACACTCCTTCTTTCTGCCAATGTGATATGCAAAATATGTCTGCAATAATCTTTGAGGCTGACTGAATTTTGGAGTTGGCCATTTTGAGGGACTGATCTATAGATACTTTGAGGGAATCTTCAGGTTTTGAATGAAGAACTTAAAAAACAATTGTGCAAAATTCCAAAGGATGTATTTTTCATCACTTTGGAAAGATATGTAGGAGGGAATAGCTGATATGCAATACATATGCAAATATGATACCATTTTATGTAAAGGAGCTGATGATAAAAAAAAAGTAAAAGACTTGTATTATGTTATTTACTTACTTGTTTCCAGGAAATTTGTTTAATTTTAAGAGTGCCTTTTTGTATTGTTAGCCTAACTCAGTGGTTTAATTTGGGAAAAAGCAAAAATTACTCTGTCCAGAAAGCTTTTAATCTTTGATTTCATTAAGAACAGACTCTTTATGACATAAGTAAGAGGTTCTGACAATAGGTATTCTACTCTGTCTTTACAGTATAACCTCTAAAAGATCACAAAGATGTATTGATGGGTAACCCTTTGTGTCTAAGTGACTGTTCTCAGTCAGAAGTCATTGTATGTCATAACTCACTGGTATTTGCTGGTGCTGTTTTCCTCCCATGAACATGCTGCACAGCACTCCATTGGTTTTGATTTCTTAGCTGAGCTAATATTCTTCCAGTTCCTCTCTGTCTCCTTTTCTAATTTAGTTTTCCTCAAATATTGCATATACTGGCAATCAGCAGGATTTTTGCTTAGTAATTCAGAATACTTACTCTCCACGCTTTCTCCATGCCTATGTGTCATTTTAATTTTGAGTTGGTTGCTTTTTGGTTCCTTCACACTGGAGAATGGGAGCAATTCCCATTCCTTGTTACTAGGTTTTAATCTACTCCACCCCAGTGATTAAGATTCAGCAGCTCTTGTGCATACAAATGATGTACTTGGTACTTTTGCACTTTGTACATAAAAATTACGGTAATTTCTGTTGTCAAAAAAGGATACCAGTTTAATTTGAAAAGATGGAAATTTAAGGTTTCATAGCTGCCTAGCTCACTGGCTGTATATCACATACTTTTTCTTTTGCTCTATGCTTCTCTTTGTTCTTTTGCATCTCAGGTTTATTTAAGTGACAGAAAAGTAGAATTGATATAAATTACCAAGTTGTATCCATATTTTTGGCAATTTTTTCTGTATGATTTTACATATGTTGGTTATGAATTTTCTTGTATTCTGGTTCAAATTATTTTAATTCTGTTAAAATGCTGGAAGTAGGTAGCTTATTTAGAAGTTTTTCTGCCAAAAAAATATGGAAAGTTTCTCTGGATTTTTCCACCTGTTTGTGTATACAAATTTTTTCATTGTCTGGCAGGTGATGCAACCTTCCTTGGGTCCCATGTGCTCAACAGAAGAAAACTATAACTTACTTCTGCTGAAAGAGGGCAAAAAGAACACAATAATGGAAGTTTTCTTGCTGACATAATGGCGCACCTCCATATGGTTGAAGTACATCTTAACAGAACTTTGCAGTCATTTCTTAACCAACCTCTTTGCAGTCATTTCTTAACCAACCTCTTTGCATATTCTGCTTTAGGCAATTTTGCACCATATTAATAAGTTCCCTAATTTCATTCCCAGGTATATAAGTTTGTTTTATGCCATAAGAGATTTAAAAAACCTCTTACTGTAAGATCAGTTGCCTTTTTTGTTTATAAAAAGTCTTAATTTAACACTTTAAAAATGTTTTTTCTATCACTGATGATTTGGTGGCATATTGCACTGGCATGATTACTTCCATTGCCTCCATATTTGTTCGATGCTTTTGAAGTATGTTACAGCTTTGCTACCTTATATTACGCTGGTAGGCACTATAGTACATTGCAACGGTGAGCACTATAATTAGGTTATTAGATGTACAACATTAAGCCTGATCTGTAGTTTAACAATAATGTAGTCTTTGCTTCTTTGGTATTTTTAGTAATAAGAGTAGACTTAATTATTCAGAGCAGACTTAACATATTCAGTGCCAATAACATTCAACATTGTGCAATAGAGTACAGTCCAGTAGAAACAGAGGAGGTGGGCAGATGAAAAAGCTTAGTGGAATTTGGCAGGTCTGGCTTTTGAAGTTAGCATTGGTTCACTTCTTGAATTTCAACAGATTGTATTAGGGCAGTGTCTAACTGACTCATGACAGAGAAATTTTCTGTGCTTGCAGTCTGGGAAATGCAGCTACATAACTATAATAATTTGTGTAATGCAGCGCCGTTGCCAATAATTAATTTTATTAGAAATTTTAACTTAGCAATAGCATCATAAGTGCATGAGAAAAAAGGGAAACCCCATGTTTTAGGGGAAAAAAAAAACCAAACCTGCCAAAACCTTCCCTCGAACCTCAGTAATTAAATTAGTTGTTTATTATGTGTCATTTAACTTCTCAGTGGTCACGAAAATAGCCACATTACCTTTCCAAAAGAACATTCCCCTACTTTTCTAAGTTGCTTTGAATTGCCCTTTGGCAAATACAAGAACTTTACAAAATCACTTTTGCAAGATCTGTTTTGCAGATGTGGAATCCATAATTTAAAAAGTTAAATTTAAACATGTGTATGTGAAGCCTTCTTCATGGATATTTGAATTGAAAAGGAATATGTGAAAGAGAAATCATAAATGTTGATGGGACTGCTTATCATTCAATGTATGAAAACTTGACGTAATGAGCAAACAACAGTATATGTTAGAAGTATAGTTTAAAAAAAAAAATCCCTTTGTCTAGTTTTTACTAAAGAACAATCTTTCATTAAACATAGTTTGTTTTTGGGTGGAAAAAAAGACTCATTCAGGAAATGTTTTTCCTTTGTTTTCACTGGAGTTCAAAAATACCATGGTTCTGCCTATCAGCAGATAAATATTAATATTATACTTCTGCTAAGTGGTGCAGCATTGAGTATAAAACAGTGTTATCGCTTCATCTCTCACTTTTTTACTTCTGAGGAGATACTCTTAGAGGAGAGGAGGGTTTTTTTGAACAAGAAGGGTGTCCTGGAAAATATCTGATTGATGCAGGGGTAAAATTTTTTACTGATTTCCACACAAACAACAGACTGACCTCAGAGAACTTAGGAAGTGTAAATAGAACTTCTGTAATGCAATCTCATTTATTTTTTCATTATATCTGAGGAATAGGAAATCATTAAATGGTAGAAAATATTCTAGGAAAAAACCCCAGAGGCATAATTACATAATGAACCTGGAGTTGGCTGTTATATGGTGTGCTGATTGAGGGTCAGTAGCAGAAGGGGAGAGTATATATGGAAGCAGTCCATATGTTTCTGCCATATTGCCAATTTAAAAGCAATATTACCTGAAGGTAAATTATTTTTTTGCGATATTGCCAATTTAAAGATAATATTACCTTTTTTTTTTTGAGTTTCTATGCTTCCTTTCCTTTTTATCTCCTTTCCTTCTGGCTAGAATGAGAGGAGTTAGATGTTAGTCGCTGTATCACAAAATGGTTTGGGTTGGAAGAGACTTCAGAGGTCATCTAATTCCAAACTCCTCCCTCTTCCAGCCAAGGTTAGGGATGCCCCCCACTAGGGGGGTTGCTCAGATCCTTGTCCATCCAGATCTTGAACATTTCTAGGGATGTGACGTCCACAACTTCTCTGAGCCACCTGTGCCAGTGCCTCACATTGTCACAGTAAAGGATTCATTCCTAATATTGATCCTAAATCTCTCCTCTGTTAGTTTAAACTGTTCCCTCTTGTGCTATCACTTTCTGCTCGTGTAAAAAAATCACTTTCCAAGCTTTTACAAGCCCCTTTTTAGTACTTGAAGTTCCTTTTGGTCTCCCCAGAGCCTTCTCTTTTTGTGTCTGAGCAGACCCAACTCTCTCATCTTGTCCTTATAACAATTGTCCTCCAGCGCCCTGATCTTCTTTGTTGCCTCTTCTGGACTTGCTCCAACAGTTCCGTGTCCATTTATGCAGGGACCTGAGAGCTGGCTGCAGTGCTCCGGGTGGGTCTCAGCAGAGCAGAGCAGAGCAGAGGGGCAGAATCCCCTCCCTCCCCTGCTGCCCACGGGGCTCTGGGTGCAGCCCAGGACACCTTTGGCTCTCTGGGCTGTGAGTGCTCATGGCTGAGCATATCCAGCCACAGAATCAATTAGGTTGGACCTAATTGTGACCCAACACCACCATGGTGAGCCAGACCATGGCACTAAGTGCACTAAGTGCCACGTCCAGTCTTTCTTTAAACAACTACAAGGATGGTGACTCTACCACCTCCCCGGGCAGCCCATTCCAGAGTGTAACTACCCTTCGTGTGAAGAAATTTTTCCCAATATCCAGCCTAAACCTCCTCTCCTTTCATTCTACTGAAGGTGTGTCCCCAATGTCCTTCAGTGATCTCTGCTTCTAGCCTCTCACTGGTCTGAAGGAAAATACAAAGCATACGTAGTTTACAAGTGACTCCTGATGTTTTAGTTGGTGGTGATTCAGTCAGAAGCCATGCTAAGCTGAAATTCTGCACATAATGTTATGAGATGTGTTTGTAATATGATGTCCATTTAAAAATAAAAATACTTCAAAAATTTCTGAAAGAAGATATTAAAGAGCTCAGTCTTAGCTCAAGAATTAAGGGCTCTCTGGTAATGACTGACAAATTTGTAACTAGTATATAGGTGTTTTCTTGCAAAATACTTACTTTAGTAGATTTTTTTTTTTTTTAATTAGATCCAGTAGCAGCAAGGCAACAGCAAACACATGCTCAGGGTGGGGACATTAAGAAAACCTAGAGGGAATATTAAATATATACTATAATAGTCTATGTGGGCATTTTTGACAGGGCATATAACGTGTGGGAGTATTGCCAACTGTCTAGAGCAGAAGCAGCAGTTCAGATAACTTGGATTTTTCAACCTGCTGATATTACAGCTGATATAGGGCTCATACTTCTTTTAATGTATAAGGAATAAAAGTATACAAGTGCTTCTTCTTCCTTTACAGTGCAAAAGTAAAATGATGAAAAGGTTTGAATATGCTCTTAGTGTAGCAAATTTTTGAGGTTTTGACAGGACATTAAGCGCTAAAAAGAGGAAATTGAACGCTTTAAAAAAGTCATTCCATGCCAACAGAAATAAAGAATTAGGATGGTAAAGGATTCTCAAGAGATTGTTTCTGGAGCTACATCTGAGATGTTTGTGAGGCATCTGGAATGAAAAGGGGAAGGCAGGCTCTGAACTTCCCTGCACATCACTGTGTTACCACGTGCTCCACCTGAGAAGGGGTGTACCAAGGCAGACCTTGGGAACTCTCACTGTAAGAGAGGACAGAGCTTTTCATTAGGAGATGGTCATCACTGAAAGAAGAGAAGCTGAAGGTATAGGACATTCAAATGAGATTTAGGAGGGATTGAGTATTATGAAGGAAGGGGAATGGAAAAAGACTTAAGTTTTTAGCAAATATCATTATGGGAGAAAGTGTGAATGAAAAGCAGGAGACTGAGATGATTATCAAGAAGGAGATGAAAAAGGGGATCTCAGAATCAAATTATGGTTGAAGAAGAAAGCAACTTCTGAAGATCTTCTAATCAACCTTATCATAATTGTAATATAGTGCTTCATTTGAAATGAAAATAATGGTTAAAGGCACTGAACAAGAAACCTGCCAAAACCTCAAACCCAATCATCAGAACAGTTGAATATCTTATACTATAGCTCCAAATAGAGCAATGAAGTGGTGCATTAGGAGATAGGAGATTTGAAGGCTCTTAAAAACTAACCTTGACTTTATTATGAACAACGGGAGATTAATTCTACTTATTCATTCTAACTTGCAGTTACTGATTTCTCATTAATGTCATTAAACATGCGCTTAACTGTAACCTCTCTGAGATATTTCCAGCTCATTTTCTTGTCTGTTTTATTCTAGAATTATTTATGTCATCTCTGTGGCCTGTCTGGTCTTGTAGCTCTGATGGAAGTTCCTAATGTGCCATGGTATCTTGTCTCGTTCTGGAGAAATGGCAGCCTCTGTTAAAGTTGTATTTGCTTTGCTAAGGACCAGTGAACTATGTGCTGTTGGATTATAGGCAATGTTTGTATAGTCTAAACAAATGGGGTTGTCTTGAGAACCTTGAGGCTTTTTCTTTCTAAATGAATGATCTTCCTTGCTTTGCCAAATTCTGAAACTCTTCTCTGTATTAGATGCCAGAAGAGTTTAGAATTTTTTAATGGAAAGACCTCAACATATTAAATGGACAGAAAACATTTGTATCTAAGACAGTTTAAAGGGTCCACCTGTAGCTAGTGTTTTAGTTCTCACTCATTTGGATGTTTTTCTGTATCTAAGGAACAGTGAAGATCCAGGCAGATATTCTTTTTCCATTAAAAAGAGAAAGGATGTGTTTGTTTTGCTAATAATGTGGGAAAAACTCAGCTTGAAAAAAACAACATTACATAAATGAGTCTTTCTAAAATATTTGAAGAACATTTTTATAACAGAACTCCAAGATCTTCAGGATTAGTGGAAGAGAACTACAATAATACTACAATTAATGTTTAAAATGCTTTTAAAATAAAGTTTGAAGAATAACCAGCCAATTAAAGGCAGAATATTCAGTTGTTGTTATGTCTGAATAGTTAAAAAAATCTGTTGAAGTTATGAAATGGTATAAGTATTCATGCCTATTTCCTGAAGTATTCATTATTTGTAGAGGACTGAATATTTTCCTTGTCTTAATTTCCAGTGGCAGTGGAGATTCTGTAGTATTTGTGTATTAACTTTTTGTTGTCTTCCAAATTCTAAACCGTTTAGGTATTTACATGAGAGTTTTGGGGAAAAGTGTTTTGGTCTGGGGTTTTTAATTGTTTTTTTTAATTTTTTTGAGCTTCAGATGCATTTTAGTGAACATGTTTCTTACTTGAAAAGTTTTCCTCATATTTTAAATACTATTTTACCATTAAAACTTAATTTAAACAATATTATATGCCATCTGTGCTGGAAAAGGTGTTTGGTTTTATCACAAGAAGAATTATTTTACATGTATTAACATAATCTAAAACAACTATTTATTTAAACTCTTTTTTTCAGAACTGTGAGGACTTGGGATGTTAACAATGAAAAAAAGCACAAAAGCGTATTTAAGCCACGATCAGTTCAAGGTAAACGTGTGATTCCTACAACTTGCACATACAGCAGAGATGGGAAACTTATTGCAGCTGGTTGTCAAGATGGCTCTATCCAGATCTGGGACAGGAATATGAGTGTAAGTCCAGTATTTGATAACAATATATGCTTCTATTATTTGAGTGTGAATGTTGAAGCAGATAAAATAATTTTTGGTACTTTTATTTTTTTTTTTATTTATTTTCTCTCCTCTCCTCTCCCCTCTATCCTAAAAACCAAATAATTCATAAGCATGATTTAATATTTCTTCTGCCTTTTCACAACTGATCATTAAATGTGCTGCTGCTAAGTTCAAAATACTGGGAAAACTCTTAGCAGTCTGTGTTAAAAAAAAAAAAAAGACCACATATCTGTATCTTGTATTATTCATTTAAGATGGAATGCTTGTGAGAAAAGCTATAATTTCTTGTTGTTATATAATTTATTTGAGATATTTAAAATATTGAGGAGTAACTCTTAAAACTTGATACTGACATCAGTCATTAATCCATATAATAGGTAGAAAAGAATAGCATCTAAGTGGATGAGGATATGGGCAATACTGCACATTAAATGGCAAATATAGTTATATTGTCTAATGTATGTAACCTAACAGTAAGGCAAATTTGAACCATTTATGTAAATGCACTGTGGTCAGAAAGAGTCAGACTGGAAACTATTTCAAACTTACCAAATTTGGAAATTTCTGTTCATACTGAACTAAACAATCAATTTCCAGTAATTATGACTTGAACCGACAAATATAATTCTCGCTACTACTTTATAATTTGAAGCTTAGAGCATTCAGTTCTTGCAGTTGCTTTGTGTGGTATAGCTTACAAACTAGTCCAGTTCCAAGAGTTTAATTTTGCAATGTCAAGTGCAAATTCACCAGGCTAAGGTTTACTGCTTTGAAAAAATAATCATCCTAGTAAATCATTCATATCCTCTCTTTATGCCCATCTTATGCAAAGAAGATTCAATGGGATAAGTACCAAGTGGCATGCATTGGAGGAGAAAATGGAAATAGGGTCAATTTTTTCTAAAGCCAAAATGAGAATGCAGAGGAAATGAGGCATGAAGAGCAGGATCATGGAACTGGTGTCATAAATCTCTGAAAGCTGTACAATTCCAGTAGGATGGCTTTGTGGAAGTAAAACGGAACGAGTACAGGTTACATTAGTCTGTTCAACTTCATATTTCAAAATATTTGATTTTAAAAAGGAAAACAGACAATCTGGGCAGCTTTTTACAAAGATTTAAAAAGATTTGATTGCTAGAGGCAGGAGGAAATGTATAGATTTAAAAAGAGAAGCAAGCCTATGGGTCATACTCAAAGTACAGCCTGTATTTTGGGAATCTAATCTATTTTTATTTCTGTTTTTATTTCCACTATAAACCTAGTAAAACTTCCTAATGGCACAAAGCTTGAGAATTCATCCTAAGTGTAAACTTGTTCTAGCAGAATAATAAATTTTTCAGAGACTGGCTTTCATCACCTGTGTATGTTGTTTATTTTAACATACACAGTATTGAAATATTAAGCTTTCTGGTGTAGTTTTAACAATAGTGCTCTTGGTAGCCTGCTTTTTCATGTGCTTTTCCTTTTGAACTTTTCTGTGTCTGTAAGATGACATATTGCAATGCTGATTGAGTGCGGTTTAAGGTGATTATGAGTAATTTAAAGAAATATCCTGTGCATCTTGTGCAGTTTCCAGTGGGTGACCCCTGTATAAGGCAAGGCAAGACTAAAGTGATTTTCTAGTGGAAATTAAGTTGGTGGTGTTCTTGGTTTTGTATTTTTAATGTCTAAAGATTTTTGTCTTTGTTGGTTTCATTAAGATGTGTGAAAGACTTTTGGTAAAGGAGCAGGTAAATTGGATTTTTAGTGGTATTCTTACCTAAGACTGCTGGTGTCCTCTGGAGATCCCTGTGTATAGTTAGAATGAAGTGTTTCAAAAGGCATCTTGATTAAAGAATTAGAAAAAGCCTTCATCCTATATTTGGGGATGGGGAAGGGATAAGCAACAAATTTTCAAATGGAACAGGTGTTGAACGTAACAGTTACAAAGAAGAAGATGAGACTGACTCCTGTAGTAGAATGGTAAAAGCATTTACTGGCCCGACAGGATACAAAGATGCTTGCAAAAGTGAACAAGAGAATGCTAAGTTATTACAAACTGGTGCAGTTCTTTGGGTACAAATTGTGTGTGACACAGGAAAATAGGTAAAGCTGTGAAGGGTCGAGGTGTGAGGTTTAAATTTCTTGAAGAAATAAAAAGTAGAAATATTGACTTCTGATTTTTGAACAGAAAGCTGTAGTTCCCATCCAGCAAATGCCATTTGGTTCTGTTAAAACAAGAGTATAGCCATATATAGAGAGATTTTGTGGGGCTACAGTACAACTGGCTTTCAAGTCAAAATTAAGGAAGCATTTGTGTTTATCTTGACAAGGCCCTATTGAGTCAGTAGTAAAAGTCACTAGTGTTTGAAAGCAGAAAATAATTGCCATATTTTCTTACTCTTCTTCAGTTCAGAATGATTTATCATTATTTATGCTGTGTGCTTGGTCCACATGAAGCTGGAAGGAGAGATTCAGGAAGGTGTTTTAAGATTGACTGTAGTTTATTTGCTTGTACTGTTATTACAGGAATGACCCAATAAAGGCCTGTTGTGACTGTCTGAATTTGATTTTGCCTTTGTGCAAGAATGTAAATGATATTTCAGCCCTGATCTTTAGTGCCCACACCACTGTTCCTGCATATGACAGTAACAGCACAAATGAAATCCATGAAGATTGTCCATCCAGATATTTTGGCTCACGGTAGATACACACCCCTAGTGCCTGCTATCCTGGTCATCTGTGAAGATTTTAAATGCTTTTTTTTTGAGTTGAGTACAAATTACTGTCAAACACAGAGCCTACAGAGGGGGAGGTTTCTGTTTGCAGTGAAAATGTGAAGTCCCTGCTCTCCCACAGAAAAAGTCCCTGTGTTCCCACATCAGCACAGCACAGAATCATAGAATGGGTCATCTGGTCCAACTTCCCTACTCAAGCAGGGCCATTGCAGAGCACGTGACGCAGGATTGTGTCCATTCTTGGATAACTCCAGTGAGGGAGACAGCACAACCTCTCTGAGCAATCTGTTCCAATGCTTGGTCACTGCACAGTAAATGAGTTCTTACTCATGTTCAGGTGGAACTTCCTTTGCTGCAGCTCCTGCCTTGTTGCCTCTTGTCCTATTAGAATATGAAGCCACAGTTCTAAGGGCAGAAGTGAATACCCCAGTAGGAAGGAGGGTCTGATGATGCCCTATCATAGGACACAAAAGAAAGACGAAAGACTCCAAATATTTCAGAAGGCAAAGAGTATAGAAGGCTTTACTGTCCAATTCTTTCCACCTTTTGTAAGGTGTTCCAATACAGACTTAGCATGATTGGCGACCAGGAACGACACCTCTCTAATTCCATCGGTGAAGCTAGAGAAACAGCAAAACACCACCTGGAGAAAGATTGCTTTGGGAAAGGATAGTTGTTTTGCCAAGATTGTTTTGAGAAGGGGCTTTCTGGAGAACTTTTCCCTTGGGAAAACGTTAGCAGCTGCTAGCAGGCAAAAATCTCTTAGAGCCAGAAATATTATGCCCACAATGTCTTTCCAAGAGCAAAACGGGCACTCATTAGAAGCAGGCATAATGGGCAGTGTTGGTGGGAAGCCAACACCATACCTCTTTGCAAGACAGAAGCTACACCACAAATCTTCTTTGCCACTATAGTCGTAGATTCTGACTGCTCCTACAGGTTTTTTTTATTCTCTGCTTCACATATTACTTGTTATACCTGTCTACAGGAATCATACTTGTGAGTCAATCAATGGGCAAAGAAATTTAAAATGTACCTCTTGTGCAGTGGCATCCCCATCACCACAGACACATCACCTGTGTTGTACACTGCTCCACAGTGTAGAACTTGGTCTAGAATGGTGTGATTAAATAATTTTTGATTTTTAATTTAGAGGAAGATAAGATCTTCTCTATGTCATACTTTATCCATTCTGCTGAAGTCAAAGTAGCTGTTTGTTGTAAGTTATCTTCATCAGTTATTTGGTTTTTTTCCCCAAGCCACTTTTGAACCATCTCAGTATCTGCCTTTTTTTTTTTTTTTTTTTTTTTTTTTTTTTTTTTTTTTTTAAATATGTTGTTGTGCCTAGGGAGTGATTTTGATATGTGATCAATTCACTTCTGACTAGTAATGAACACCATGAATGTTTCATTCAGTTTTTTACTTCCACTCTTTTTTGGTATGATTCCAAATCTCCCAGCTGTATTCAGTGAGAGTAAAAACACTTGGAACTTTTGGAGGAAGATTTTTTCTTAATTCATGACACTGACATTGGTAACTTGCTAATGCTGAAGTTAAGCCAAATGCATTCCAGCTCTGCCTTGCCTCTTTGCAAACTTCCTCGGCAGGATCATGATCCATTATAATCACCTGCCTCAGAGGATTTTTTGTTTTGTCATAAATCTGTGTTATTTTCTCATGTATGTTATTTTGTCAGTGCATGTTTTTTCTTTAAGGTTCATGTACATCTGCATTTGCATTGCGCATTAACAGAATGATCTGTCAGCATATTTGAAATATTATGAACACTTCAACTTGGCTTAAAATAACAGATTCAGAGGACATTAAAAATAACTTCCTTCAAACTTTGAATGAATAGTGGAAACAACAGTGTGAAACACTCAATCATAGCACAACACATTAGAACATTCTCAATTTAAATGTTCTGAGACATTGAGAAAAGTGTCTGGCAAATAAGGAGAGCTGAAGATTATTAGTGGTCAAAATATCACAGGACCTCAAAAATTATTGGTTCACAGGCAGTGCAGTAAAAGGTTTACCTGTAGTTCAAATAAGTTCAAATTCCTCACCTTGCCTGTGCTCACCCATTCAGAGCTTTTTGCAAGGCCGTAGTAGTTAGTACATATTTCTGAACAAACTGATCCATGGAGTCAGTCTTTAGTATCAAGAATGCAGTGTCTTGCCATCAGTAAACCTTTGTGTGCCTGATTTTCCTGTCCAGGAATGGGAGCATCTCATTCATATAGCGAAAGATTGAAGTAATTTCTGAAGCATATTGTGAGTTAAAATTGAAATCTCTTCAATGAACACAAAATCTCCCTTCATTTTCCACAATAAGCAAGAAATGATTGAGATGTTTTTCATTAATTAGAAATAGGCTTTTTTTTGGGCTAAAAAGCTAGACTTCTTAGTTAGCCTTTCTTAATCTTTCAAACCACTTGATGAGGCAACCTGTTATGCAAATTTTTTCCTCCAGCTTTTCCTGGATGTGTTCAGCACAGGAACTGCAATAAACAATTTCTCTGTCTATGACAGGCTGAATCATGTTTCACAGTTTCACACATCACCTATTTTATGATATATCATTGCAGCTGTGATACAAAAATATCAGTAGGGCTGTTGGGAGGCAGAGTTTTAAGAGAAGTACTCATGTCTTTTAAAGGCCTTTGAGAAAACAGCTTGTGCACTCAAAATCTTATCTTTTTTAAATTTTTTTTTTACCCCCAGGCTATGTTAAATTTGGTTATAAACTTCGAGTAGTTTTTATAAGCTTTTACCTTCTAGTGGCTGCACTGTAAGTAGTAAAGAATTAGTTTTGACAAATACCTCTGTAATAGGTTTGTCTTTCATATCTGTAATAGGCTTATTTTTTTATATAGTGCAAATCCGAACATGAAAGATACAGTGTTTTGTGATTTTCAGCATAATCCTCATTAAGCAAATTGATTCAGTGCTCATGGAAATATTTTTACAGTGAGTGATTAACCTCTATTTTTTTACTTTCTCATTTCATAGAAGAGATAGCTGTAGGTTTAATTCCATTCTTCAGTTCAAATATGAGCATTTGATACAGTATTGCTGAATTACTGCTTTGCTAGCATTTTCTTTTCACCTGGTTTTAAAACCTTACTCTGATTTTAAATTGCTAGAATAATTTATGTATTTTGATCAGTTTAAATTACTTAGCTAAAGCTCAAAGTAGTCTTGCAGAACTAAAAATTCATGATAATATTGAAATTCAACATGATAATAATGTACTGCCCACGTGAATATTCCCAAAAGTGGTGTGATCAAGTGGTAATCCCAATAACCTGTTTTCCATATGCCCTTAAGCCCTGTCGTCAAAATACAAGGGGAAAAATAGTGGAATATAGAAGTATGCCCTGAAATTAAACAGATTTAAGCTCTGTACATTTTAATTACAAATAGTCATGTTAAAAGTATTTTCCAAATAATTGCATGATTTATAGGTGTAAGATAAATACATTTCTATATTTAGTGATGGTTTGCCTTGAAAGGGTTTCTGTAAGCTTTAGTTTTGTGGTGAGCTGTTGGAAGTTTTAAGGTGGAGCTTTTAGAGACAAAAGGTTTCACAAGTACTGTAGCCATTTTGAAAAAATACTGTATAACTAAGGACACAGATTTAGAGAAGAATTTTTTTTTTTTTTTTTTTTTTTTTTTTTAATGGGAATCCAAGTTCAGATCTTACTTGGAATTTTTTTTTTTTTTTTTGCAAGCTTTATTTTGTTGTTCATGGTGTTTTTTACAGCTGATGCTGCCAAGACAGGGTAATCAAAACTAGTGATAAGATCTGAGACTTGCTGTAAATATTTTCCCATTAATTGCAAGGTCCTTTGTTAGGGGATTTATACCCGTGTGTTAGGAACATGAAATTGTTGAATCTTTGCACAGTGACAGGATTCATTTTGCATATGCTGACATGCAAAAGACATGGCTGTTGTTAATTAATTCCTGAAATGCCTTATGACTGTCCACTGGAAAACTTTACTATACATATGCCTTTATGCCTTTTTAGATGCAGTTTCTGCCAGTTCATTGTGTGTCTTTGGCATTTTGTCCATCACAGCGTTAGAGAATTTCACTTTTTTCACACCATTTAGGTTTTACTAATCTTTTTTTATCATGGAATATTCACTTGTCTATTTGGATGATTTTTTAATGTATAGAATTTAATGTTTATATTGATATCTCCACGGTATTAAAAATATTCCAGTGAAATGTCAATATTTAATAGAAACGGCTTACAATGACTGTTCTTAAATTTGCTGAATATCACTGCTACAGCTAAACAGCAGGGAAATCTTCCAATTTCCTCCAAGTATGTAACAAGCTTCATGCTTTGAAGAGGGCAGTCTGGCTACATCTGGAAATTTCTTGTGTAAATACAAGATGAAGGATATCCAAATATACGATATTCCCCTTTCAAACTTAAGGTAAGTTTTCCATATCCATAATATTCCATCCTTTCATTCCATATGTATATGTGCCAGACCTCTGTTCCAGAAACTGGAAATCACACACAAGCTTGCCAGCAGCAAATATTAACAGATTCATATATTACTCCTTTTTGTATACGTCTGGGTTAGCCAGTACATCACTATCTGTACCCTGAAGCAAGTCACAGTAAAGAATCTGACAATCATATGCTGAGATAAAATGTGCCCTGCTGTATTTCTAAGTGCATTTCTCTCTTATGTAATAAACAGTTTATAGTTAAGAACTATCTAAATGTTTGCACTATCTAATACAGTGATGAAAGGCAATTTTAAATCTTGAAGTCTGTCACACCCCAATGAAAATACACTAAAGGATTTAACTTTGGATTCTTGTATGGTTAAAGGAAAAGGCCTATCCTGCAAGGACTATATATCTCTCTTTGGTGTACTATTTGGAAAACTCAAAGTAGAACTTACAGAAATAATTTCAAAATTACAGTTTGAGAAGAATAAGCATTATAGCAACATGATTTGCTTTATTAATATTGTAGTGCTATTAATATTAATATAACATGAATAATGTTACAGAAATAAAAATAGTGAAAAAAATGGAAAAAATAAAGCCTTCTTGAGATAGCTTTGTTTACTTTAGAGAAAATTTTCCTTTTTTGCAGAGGCAAAAAGTGGAAAGTACAAATACTACATTCTTATCTAACAAGAAGTGAACTCTGGAGTGGTTTGGCTTATTGGAGAAATGGCTTTTAGATACTGTAGTATATGCATTGCTCAAGCAAGCTGAACGCTTCAGTGGTCCAGAGTCTGATAGGGTTTGTAAATGAGGAAAAGACTGTTGTGCTTGATGTGTATATTAGAAAGCTAATTTTGCCTCCAGATGTATCTCACTGTGCTTCATAGTAGGTCACTGTTACTTGAAGCTTGTGAGGAGATGAACAGCAGGATTATGCTGTGAATTTCCTAAAAGCAATGAAAAGTATATTTCTGTACAACTCTTGGTCATTAAGTTTATTTTATTAGAGAAGCCAAAGACTCCCAAATTTTAAAATACTTAACAAAAGGAAAGTTGCTACAGCTTAACAAATGAATTAAAATCAGAAAAGGTAGGAAATGGCTTCTGAGCCATGGAACATACAAACATAGGTTTGCAGGAGATAAGTTATAGTGCAACATAGCTTTTGTAACATTAGGTTACATACATTTAACTTAGAAAGTCTGATAAAGAGCAAACTTTCTCTATAGAGAACTGATTCATAGTTACTTCCATTAAAAGGTTCACTTCTGTGGGGATACAGTTTAAATAATTTGCTATAATACACTAGAGACTGTACTCAATTCCTAAAGAATGTAAGTCTTGTTAACTTTAACTGAAAATATTTTAATGGCATTTCTAGAGAATTCATAATAAGATTATAAGCCAAACAAGTTATTTTCGTGTTCATGATTATCAATTAAAAGATAAACTGCACAGCTAACACATATCTTGGCAGCAGGTACAGAACTAAACCAATCATATGAAATTACAAGTATTTGTAATAATATAATATTTTTTTTAAGACAGCTTCAGTGAACAGGTTTCTTGCAAATCTAGGTATAAACCTCATAATTAAAACCTGATATGTGAAGCTTTCTTCATAAGTAACCAAAACTTCTTCACATGCAATATATTTTAAAATAAAGGGGTGTTTTTTCATGATCTCCCTATTTCCTAAAGTTTGTTTTCAACAGATGTTAGTGCTAAACAGTTAGCAGAGAGGGTGGTGAAATAGGTGGAGCATTGTCCAGCTGTGTTTTATTTAATGTATGACTGCAGTGATACTACACAGACTGAAATCAGATACATCTGTGAAACAGCTGCTTTCCTTAAACCGAGTTCTAAATTTCTCATGAGATAGAGAACTAGACTTGGAGTTGGATATGACTACCTATGTGTTTCACACATTAAGAGTCAATACATATACAATGTGTCTAAGTATGTCCAGAGACTTAAAATGACATTCTAGTTCAGTAGACTTTCTGAATGTGTATAATCATTTTAAGCAGTAATTTAAACAACATATTCTTAGATATTTTAACATATGTAATTTTCATTTAGATTAAGCAGTATGTGGAGTTAAAAAAAAATCCTTTATGGTTACTATATCACTTTGTACTGTGTATATGTATCACTTTGAGATTTGGCTTGGAACTGTTCTTTGCTCAAAGCAGTCACCCATAATCAGCACTAAATTTCATTTTATATTTAGTCCATTTTGTGAAGTGTGGGATAGGGTAGCCAAATTATAAAGTACTGTGCTAATTCATATACAAAGAGAGAGTTTCTCTAAAAACTTGAATTCATTGGATAATTGTGGATTCTGTGGGTTTTTTATGGACACGGGGAGGGCCTGATGAATGTAGCTGCTGTAATCAACGTGTTCCTGTGATATGAGAATATAAATGGCACTGCATCCTGGCTCACTAGCCTGCTTTTTGTCCCCACCATTGTGCAGTTCTGTGGTCTCCCCTGAAGAGTCTGAGATCTGTAAACAAACATCATTCTGTTGAGGCCGTCAGAGTGCACCTTTATTGACGCTGTTTCACCAGGGCTCGCAAGAGCAGCACGAGGACAAGTAGTATATGCCTGGTCTTGGGACAGGAGGACTGGCATATATTCAAGACTGCCGTGAAGAGCCTGAGTGAGCCTTTCAGAACTAGGGATACCTGTTTTAGTCAGTAGAAAGCATTGCATTGCAAGCCATTGGCTTCTTACTTGTCACAAATGTGAAAATGGCTGCTTGATTTCAATATTTGATGTGTTGAAATGTGTTGTCAAACTGGGTAGGAGTTGGCAGAGGTGTAGGAATGTTTTCTGTATTCCAAACAGGTTAGTGTGTTTTCTTGGCTGTTGCATTGAGGTGGGAAGGCAAGGTAGGGTGCAATAATGTGTGGTGGTGTCTGAATGCACGTGTAAAACAAACTTCAGTTTTGACTTCCTTCCTAACCGAAGGTAATTGGTAAGAGGTTTACACCAGCAATCAAAAACAAGACAATATGCAAACTCAATTACTATTTGTTTTCCCCCCCTCCCTTTTTTTCTTTTTTTAATAATTTTTTACCTGACAATTTACTGTGTGTCCACATGTGTTGCAGAAAAAGGAGTGGTGGTTTTCTTTGGTTTGATTTTGATTTGGTTGGGTGGTGGGTTTTGGTTTTTTTTTTTTTTTTTTGGAAAAACACAGATGTCCTTGCAGATTAAATTAATGATCTGTAATTGCTGTAATTGAAAGGCTGTGTATTTAATTCATTCTTGAAATACAGCTGTTAAAAAAGACAAAATGAGGTAATATTGGACCCCTAAAAGTAAAGAACCACTATCAAAGAAACAAAGAGGGAAAGCACATTAAAGTAATGATACTGGCAGTGGGTTGTTGGTTGGATTTATTACAGTATGTTTTACAATGTGCGACAGAAAGGAGGTGACACATTGGGCTGCATATAACAACATTTTTCTTATGATGAATGGTTAAAGGGGGTAAGATCTTCAAGGAAAATTGGGAAGATATGGTATCCATGTAACAAAATCAGGAAGAGCTTTCATCATGTTGAATTTGTATTGCCAGCTAAACATTCACAGAGTGATGTGAAGGTGAACTAAGATGTTTAGCAGAGAGACAGTGATGTACTTTTTTGGGAATGTAGTTTAATGGTGTGAAAATATTGGGAGTCATGGTTGTGAAAAGGCATGTAAAAATACACTGTAGAGTGAGAAGTTCAGTGACCAAGGGGACTGAGTAGCAGTGAATAGCCAGAGAAGCTGAAAGGTAGTCTTGTACCAGAGGGAACAGTGAAGAAGGGCACCAAAATGTAGATGGTGTGCAGGAGATACTGGACTTACAAAACAGTGAAGAAGGAGATCAGAAAATAGACACTTTTCCCCCAAGGTTGATGGCAGTAGGGGTAGGGTATCATCCCATGTTGGATTTGTCAGGGATAATCCTGGCACTCAGGAGGGAATTTAAATTTAAATAGCATTCTCAAATGGAATATATTTGAGGGATTGATGAGTGAGGGTGGAGGAGAAGACACTATTGGATGAAAAGTCAAGGGGCCGGGGGGGCAGGAAACATGGAGCTATTTTGGGAAAAGTGGGTAACGCAAATAAGGTTTTGAGATACATGAATTGCTGTTTGTGAAATTTGTATCTCCCTATGCTTGGAGGATGCCACTGCTGGTGGAGAAGAAATATGAAGTTTCTGGGTGTAAGTGTGAAATATTATGCTGAAGTGAAACTAGGAGGCTAGAATGAGAAAATAAAAGGAATCGTTTTGTTGGCTGGGAAAGAATTCTAGGGATGCTAGTGGTCAAAGAGAATTGCAGCAGAAAGAGGTACAACATCATGGAAATAAAAAAGGAAGAGGAAAAGGGGTTTGACACAAATAGCAAACATTAATGGTAGAAGAGAAGGCTACTTGCAGAATGAGAAGTTCTGTAACAATTCTCAATCCTCAGAGACAAATTTTCATGGAAATACTGCAGACTGTTTGAAGGACTCTTGGATATCAATTTGAACAGTTTCTTATTTCCATACCTTTAATAATCATCTTATTATTTATATTACACAAGACAGAAGAGATTAATTGATTCAAGGATGTTAATTGCAAACAAAAAAATTTCTATTCTCTCATACTTAATATAGTAATTTGTTTTAATGTCTGTTAAAAAAGAAAGCTAATTTTAAAAGCAATCTCTGTTTGAAATTAAATCAGAAATCTATTACCTGTAGAATAGCAAGCAACTTTTTCTCTAAAAGGTATTACAAGCTTTTTTACTCTAATGCTTAGGTACTTGATTGCTGCTCTGAAAGCTAACTTGGAACACTGCTCTGTTAGTGTAAACCACTATAAACAAGTTTTGAATTTTTTTCCTGCTTTGCCAGTTTTTTTGCTTGCAAGTGTGTAGTTTTTTTTTTTTTTTTTTTTTTTTTTTGCTTATTTAGCTAGTCAAATATATAAAACTATTGTGAGAAAAAAGCAACATCAAAGAAGGAACCATGGAATTGAGATAAGAATATTGCTTGAAAAGAAAATTAAGTTTACTTGAGAATGCTCATTTTATTGCTGACGTGCATGGGGACATCACATACTCCTTTAACAGGGGCATTCTTCCATTTTCATTGTTCCATCTGAATGAATAAAACCAAATCCATGGTTTTAAAAAATCATGTATTTTAAAATAATATGCAAAGATAATATGGCATGATGGTTTACAGTGCTTTTTATCAGGAAGAAAAAAATCAAAGTGTGTAGAAGAGTAGCTTGTTATGTTACAAGAAGTTTACTGAAAATGCTTTCATTTCATAGAGAAATACATCCTCTTAGAACATACATGTGTTAGCTACTACTTCTAACAAGCAAATATATTTATTACACAGTCATCTTTGATAACTCACTGCAAAAGACACCTTTTTTGGCTAAAGGATCAGAAGTGTTAACTTTATGTAGTTTTTTGTGTATTTTTAGTCATGTTTCACTCTGTTTACACTGTGCCTCTGTTAGACCACAGAAGTGGTTTAAACTTTGGGGACACTGAAAGAATATGAGAAATTATATTGAATATTTGGGAATAAGCTGAGAGTAAGTCTGTCATAGATGCTTTTGAAGACAACTCAGTAGCTTTTTTTTTTTTTTTTTTTTTTTTTTTTTTTTTTTTTTCTTTTTTTTTCTTTCTTTGGTCAGTAGGTCGAAAGCTACTTTTAAATGATAATGAAACATCCAGTGTTGGCATAGATAAGCTTGAAGAAATCTGTGGACTTTCAGTGGAGTTCTAGTGTATCTTAGCTGAATCTTTAATGAGATTTTTGCCAGAATAACATTGATCACATTTGATTGTTTTCTGGAAGGCAGAGAAACCTTCAACAGCTGAGCAAGTCAAAGACTGATAATTTAACTTCGAGAGAGGCAGAAGGGAGGAGTGGGCTTTTTTTTGTTTTGTTTTGTTTTGTTTACAAAAGCCATATTTATGATAGTACAAAAGAGGAAAAATGTAAATTTGCTAGGATAAGATGAGATGGGTTAGATAAGTTATGAAAAGATACAGAAGAAAGTTTCTTTTAAATCCTTGTGTGTTTTTCTCATGCAGTGTAAAAAATCCCCAAAGGAAGCCAACTGAATAATTTCCAAAAGCTATTTTTTTTAGTAATATTTATCATTTTTGTGGCTAAGTTAGGTTATTTTCTCAAATGCAAAGTTTTGCCGTGCAGCCAAACATTCAGCTGAGTTTCATTTTCAAATCTTTAGGCAAATAGTTGGCAATGATGTTAAGAAGCCATCTTTCTAAAATGGTTTCCTGAAATATTTCTTGTTGAATAAGCTTAAACAAGAAGAAATTGTTTCTGTGGTTAACAATATTCTTATATTCTTGAGTATTCTTCCTAGTGAAGGAAGCATGGGCAGATAGGAAGGACTTTCTCATCACTCTAAAATGGATCAGAGACATCTTTAGGACAGGCCAGCCTGCTTGCTTCCTTGTTTTGCCTAAACAATGTATAGTCAAATGTATCAGGTGACTTTCATTGACACTCATGCAATGCAGGGCTCACTGCCTTCAGTATAAATGTTTTAGATGTTTTTTTTTTAAATAGAAATCAAATTTTTGTATCAATTGCAATTAACAAAACACCAAATAATTTTTCACCTTGAATGTCTACACCACTGTATGACTTTTCTTCTTAGACTTCTCTTTTCCATAATTTCCGAGCATTTTCTGACCATGTATTTCACACTTGTGTTTTTATTTGCATTTACAATTGCATAATATAATCTTCAGTCTTTCATTGGACATTCCATAATTTTTAAAAACAGTTATACACTTTTTTCCCCCTCCTGGTAATATAGGTTTTTCATTGCAATGTAGTTGCTCAAGAAAAACTACAGAATATTTGGGGGGGGAAAAAAAAGTAAAGGAGCCAAGTCTTTTGTGGGTTCAGTAATTGCAAAAAACTAGGTAAGCTAGGTAAGCTTCTTGATGAAATACATGTGAGAGATTATTGAAGAGTTGAACCACTGCTGAGTGTGAGAGATTAAGAAATCCTGAAGACCTGTCACCTAGAAAAAAGGCCTTAGTTGCAACAGATGATAATATAATGGATGTACAGGACAGTTAAATACAAATGTTAGTCAGATGTCCAGGTTGTGCCAAGTAAGGTTCGGCTACTGTATTCATAGTTGATTAACTAGGATTGAGACAAAAGGAGTGTTTCAGGTCTGCTAATTATATGTGTAGATGTCACTGATTTTTAAAGTCACAGAGAAGAGGAAATCATGTAAGAGTGTAATCATGTAAACACTAAACCCTCAGATTTCACAAGTTAATCTTGTTTTGCATCATTGTGTTCATTACTGAGACAGCATCCATTTCTACACCATGGGAAGTGGTATTGGAGAGCTGTCGCATAAATTGAAAGCATGGGGATCATGTTTACAGAGACTTAAGGAAAGCATCTGATATAGCCTGCAACTGCCTGCTCAGGGAAAATATTGAGAAATTCCTGAATTCAGCTGACATATGTAGACCTGACCATTTTTAATTGATATACTAAATCCAGAAAGTACATTTACCTTTCTTTTATGGATTATAATTGAGAGCAAAGGAGATCTGCTTCCTTCAGTAGAAGTGGCTGAAGGGGGGATGGGTTAAGTAGACATTTGAACAGTGTAACTCACGCCTTGGGAACCTGTCTGTCTTGTCAGCTGTGATCATAGCTCTGAGACGTTGTCTGTCTCTGATGGGATCACTTTCAACTAAGACCCAGACAGCTTTGGTCAGTTGTGCCTAAAAAGGAGATTTCTGGTTTGTTTGTTTTCTTCTTGCAGCTTTGTAACTCATACTTTTGTCACCTTGAGCTTGGCCTATGACAATATGTCATCTTGGAAGGCTTTTACATTTGTTAAAAATTACAGCTTTTGCAACTGAGTGTTGTCTGTGTGAGCTATTTTATTTCACTGCAAATATCTTGGGTGAAAAGACCCATTTAAAACTCAAGTAGCTGTACATGGCCTGGGCCTGTCAGGCATCTCTGCTGAGCTAGTCCTGCATTCTGCCTCAAGTTTGAAAACAATAAATCTTGATTGTGGTTGTATGGTTGACTGTGTTCACACAAATAAATAAGTAATATTTTTCTATACATCTGTAAAACAGAGAAAGATTGATACAGCCATCTTTATAGGTCTCATTTTCCTCAGGACCTGCTTTAATTTACTGCCTTTGCTATTTAAAAAAAAAAAAAATCTAGAAGATGTTAGGAATAAGAAGGAAGAAGAATGTTTTGGCTGGGACATTCAATGTTTCATTAAAAGAAATGTGGGGATGGGAGGGCCAGAATGTGAGAAGCATTATAATCTTGGGAAAGTGTCGGCTTACTGTGAAATATTGTATCCTAGAAACAACGTGGAAAGTCGAAAAATTCCGTCAGTTAAACATATTGTTATTTTTCTCATGGATGTGGCTTGGATTTCTGAGGTGAACAAACTGAGTACGTCTGTCTTTTTCCTAGAATAAGTTTTATTGAGTGTTTTGGAGCGGGAGAGCAGTTGTCAGATGCAGAGCTGTAGCCATGTGGCTCTGTAGTAGGTCATTCTTTTGTGATAAACCAGTCATGTGGCCACTGCCCTCTTCACTTCCTGTTGGGGTCCTCTTAAGTCCGTGCAAATTTTTGTACAAGGGATACTCATTGCTGATGCTCCTCCAGTCATGTATCTTTGCTTCCACCCTCACCCTGTCCCAATCCGTTCTCTTGTTTCCTTTCATCTTCTGGCTCTCATTCTGTCTGAGGACTGTGACAAATCCTGACGTTTATCTGCTATTTTTGGGTTTTTTGATACATGCAACTGTGTCCTTTCTCACATGTGCTTCATGTTTTATGCCTGTCATCTCGTTTTGCACACAAGTACAGTCAGCTGTAGTTGCTTAACAAAATATACGTGCTAATACAAAGCTAGGAGGAAAGTGCTTCCATTGCTAGAGTTATTTGTCAGGAAGTCTTTAAACAAGTTACAGAAGATAGCGGTTTACTGCAGAATTTGCTGAAGTAACTAAACCCTTAAAAAATATTAGGGACTGATGAACTTGTCAAATTTTGTATGGCACATGACTATTACTTCATATTAGCAGGCACCTCTGTAACAAAAGTAGAAGGGTAATGAAGGAGATGTGTAGATGCACTTTGCCCTAATTATCTTGACATTTTACCTTATGTTTCAATACTATCTCTTTACCTTCTTGAATCAAATTTTTGAATTGCGTACATTAGTTCTTTTGTTTCATGTCTTTCCAGCTAGAAACGTTCCGATAACAAATTTTTTTGCTAATGATTTGTTAGCAAGATTAGACATCTGTTAAAAATATTAACAGGTCAGAGGTCAAAAACATTATTTTCTTTGAAAACTGCAATGACTGTTTGCCAGTATGTGTAAAAACTTCTTTTCAACCTTCAATCATTTTAGAATATTTGATTTAGTATTACAATTCAGGGTTATATTCCTTTGCAGAATAATATATGGAGGGCAAGCTTGCAGAGCTCAAAGTTAGGAAAACAATCTTTTTACTGGTAAACTGAGCAAATTTATTTTCAAAGGCAAATATAATTGCTGATGCAATCTTACCATCTCTTTCAGTCAAGCCTGGTTTTACATGAAATCCTAAAGCATCGAAGCTGGATAGAGTTGGGTGAAATTTATTCTTTTGTTTTCTTTTTTGTCAATAAGGCGCAAATGATGTCAGTCTTTGACATCTATATGTTGCTGTTTTCCTTTCTCCATAGGACAGCTGTAAAAAGGGCAAAGACTGGTTAGAGCATAGTACTTAATTGAGAAGGCTCTATAGTGCATGCTGTAAAATCAGAAAGTCATTTCAGTTAGAAAAGACCCTTAGGAACATCAAGTTCCACTATTTACAACCTTATATACAACCTTAACTCTGCCAAACCCACCTCTAAACCATGTCCCCAAGTGCCATATCAACACATCTTTTAAATATGTCCAGGCATGGTGACTCAGCCACTTCCCTGGAAAGCCTGTTCCACTGCTTGACCACTCTTTCAGTGAAGAATTTTTTTCCTAGTATACAATCTAAACCTCTCCTGGCACAACCTGGAGCCAATTTAAGAAGAGTTGTTTAATTCCTTAAAGATATGTTTTAGGTATTATTAATGGACTCAAAAATAAATGCTAAAATAAATCAGTATCTTTGACCATAGGAAAATAACACATTCTGAACGGTTATGTAATTTGCTACCTATCTATAGATGTTTAGGGTTTTTATTTGTAAAACATAAAAGAAAAGGCATTCATTGGACCCCAGATTTCCTTCTGTGTTTTAATTTGGATCCAACACAAAACAAGTGGAAAGAATTTCAGATTGAGGATGAAATAAAAGTAAAAACCCTACACCCTCACATTAAGCTGGGCAGCAAAGTGAAAAACCTGATATTTTAATGTATGTATGTCAGTGTCACGATGGATGGGAGAGTTGTGGAGCCCAAATGAAATTTTTTCAATTTGTTTGAATTAGCTTAATATCGTAATGTAATCTTTCTGGCATTTTTTATGTGTGAATATTAGCCATTTATGATGTTTTTGAAAGCATCCATGGTATTTCTTAGACAAAAAATACATAATTTTAATTGCTTGTTAATATTTAACAAATACTATAGAAAATTTATTTCCTGATAGCCAATTCACATTTTATTCTTTACACGTTCCACATACTTGGAAACTTTTATGCAACTGGATGCACAAAATACAATTTTTAATATTAATAAACACTCCCACCAAAAACAATCGTAAACTGTAGTGCTGTTCATAGACTCAGGGTATGCATAATCAGCTGGAAGTGACAATAATTTCAAAACAATTACTATGGCTAAGTGTAGGCCATTGCATTCTGTGTTCAAATACTGTAAGAAGCATGTTGTTGGTATTTGAAGTCTCTCTTTGTAAGAGTTATTTATGAAGGGAATGCGTCATGTGACTCCCCTCAATAACTGACTAAATCTGCACATCAAAATAAGCTCGCAATAACTATTAATGTCATCACACAAAGATTCTCTAGCTTTTGAACCAAATTTAGAACAACCATTCTTAAGCATAAAAAACATTAATTACTTTACTAGTTTGTGTCTCTTCCTTACAAAATAACCCATTAAAAGAACCTTAGTAAAGTGCATAATCAAAAATTAGAAGATAAATTAACGGAGGATTCATGTGCAAGCCTAACTCAGTCAGTGGGATTGTGTTTCGGTATCATGCTCTCCTTTTTTATTCTGTAGAATTGCATCTCTTAATGCATAGATTGAGTAAAAATCACTGAGCAGCTGCTCATTGTTTTGTCCCCTTACTCTTCAGGGTGGGATTCTAGGTCTCATTTTGCTGCATGTTGTTCAACCCCCTCTCTGAAAAGATATGCTTATATGCATGTATTTTGTTTTGCTCATCACTACCATAAATAAAGGACTTCAAGATCACTAATCTGCCATCTTCTCCTCTGTGTTTTAATCCTCATTTTACAGAGGGGAAGATGAGATACAGTTGCACTGGAAACCTTTAAATTTTGAATGCTTAATTCTACATCTATATGAACTGGTTTTCTTTTATGAAAAGAGTGCAAATGAGAAGCATAGTTACATGCTAAAAAGGAATCAGCCTGTCTCAAATTCCTTTGTCTCTGTGTGCTGGCTTGAAGGCAAAACCAGCGAGAGACTCCAAGTCAGAAAAAACAATTTAATAGGAGAGGAAGAAAAAAAAGTAAAATAAAATAAAACACATGCAATGGTACAAAAGATCACTGACAGAGTCAGAATACAACCTGAAACTGTGGTGGTAGCAGTCCAGATGAAGTGGTCTTGTTGAAGTAGTGCTCCTGCAGAAAGGTCTGGTAGCTCTTGTCCTCTGGGAATCCAGTGGATAAGGCTGCCTGTGCTGTCCCAGATGCCAGATTATATCCAGGTGGGAATGCTTGGCTCCTCCCCCTGGGCGGAGCATCTCACAATGGGCTGATATCATTTTATCAGTTTTGTAATGGGTCCTTGATTGCCCATTAAACAGAGATAGCTCCTGGAGGGAGTTACCTATGAGTCATGCAGAAGGGCACTGATGGGCCATTAACAGAAGATGGTCTGGAGGGAGGGGGCAAGGGAAACAGTGGTGCACAACTTAGTTTCAACATTTCATGTAGATGGTGATAGAATACATCCTTTGGGCACATTTTACATTGTAACCTAGGACACTCTGTTTTTGTCTTTTCCTTTTTTACCTTCCCGTGTTTCCACTTCCTGTTTTGGAATCTTAGTTGAGATCTTTGTTTTTGGTTTGGAAGTGGGAAAACTTGATTTGACAAGACCATTTAAATTTAATTTGAAGTTCCTTCCTTATTAGTAGAATTTATAGGTATTTTACTAAATAATGACTTAATAAATAAGAAGTGATCTCCATTCAAGAACAAAATGTGAACTTGAAGGTCGTTTCAACCTTTCTTTAGGATAATCAGCAAAATAGAAACAATTAAAGTAAAGCATACATTGTTCCCATACTTGAATTTTACAGTGCTTAAATGCAACACAGACCTCACAATATCTGAACTTTGTTCTGTTACGTAAGCCATGAATTCCGTCAGGGATTAAATTTGGTAAAAGTAAATTCTTCCAGTTCTTTTCAGTCCTTTCCAAAGTATGTATATTGTATTTTGATAGATTTAGAAACCAAAAGCCTGCTTAGGGGAGTGTTGAGAACTGTCTTGGAATGTATTTTTATCTTAACCAGGCATAACTACCTTTGTTCAGTGCTAGTGGGAGTTTTCCAAGAGCGCTGATGCCATGTAAATCGGTACTGTATAATTAAACCCATGAAGAATTTGAATTTTGCGTTCAAGCTCTTGTTGCGAAAGTGTATTCTGAAACAAATACAACATTTTTAAAAGTCTGTTGGAAATACCTAACTACTGTACTTCCTAAAAATGCAGGGGTTTCTGTTAAGAATAAGGAATAGTAGCAGAGCACAGAAAATGTTACAAAGTTATGTTTTTCCCATTTGTTTAATTAGTAATTTGATTTGTAATTCTAATTTTATTTTGCGATGTTTTGTTTGATGAACAGGTACATACGAAGTTCCACTGCAGGCAAGCCCATGCTTCAGGCACTGACACTTCATGTTTGACATTTTCCTATGATGGTACTGTCCTTGCCAGCCGAGGAGGTAGGTGATTGAAAGAACCCTATGACATGCTGAATGTAAGACAGTTTTAATGAAATGAAATGGTTCAATAAACAAACCATATAAATCACGTAATTGTTAGATGTAATTGTTTGTGATGGAGATAAGGTAGTCAAATCAGATACTAGTGATTCAAATATGAAGTGTTTCACAATTTACTACTTTTATTTGATACACCACGAAATACTATGTTCCTGAAAGAGCATTTAAAAGCAGTTAAGAAATATTTTAAGATAACTTAGCTGATTACATTACACAGTTACTGATCTGTGTTCTTATCTAGTAGTAATAATACACTGAAAAGAAATCATTAGCTTAATTAAAAATAAAAAAATCCAGTTTTGTTGCCTAGTTCTTCCATGGAAGATTAGTGCCTTTCAGTAACACTGTCTCTGTTCTGGAGTTATTAATTCCTCATACAGCTTTCTTAGGCAATGTAATATTTTGTCCTAATTGGAATTTTTATCTAATCCGAATTAAAAACATTAAAAGCTGATGACTGGAATTGACTTTCCAAGATATACATGAATGGCAAAAGAATTGGGAATGTCCCCAGGACAAAAGCCTTGTGTTGTAAACTTCAAAAAGGAAAAAAAGGCTTGTGTTGTAAACTTCAGATAAAACTTTTATAAATGAGTCTTAGATAATAGAACAAGACATGAGAAGGCAAAGATGTATTTGAGAACTCATTCTCTTCATTCTTGGGATAGGATGGTGCATGTTGAAGACAACTTTTCATGCAGAAATATGTTTGCCCAGTATTTTGCAGGCAGGTGCAAGCATACAAGCCAAGATGTCTGGATGGAAAGCAGCTGTAACCAGAAGCTCTGTGTATGCATTAGCATTGCCCCAAGGCCAAATAAACAGACCTAGGGAGAGGCAGTATACATTAAAGTTGGCTAACACTGTGCCTAACATATGTTTAGGACATCTGGTCAGTTTGGTACGTAGACAGAATGAGATTACGTACACAAAATACCAGAATATAGGTATTCATAGATAAAAAAAACTCTGAAGCAGTGGATGTGTTTCCTAGCCAAGTAGCTTGCATTTTCTTTTTGTCCTCCCTGGGCCCCTGTCCCTGAAGGGGGTAGAGTGTCTGACCAGTCCACCTTGGTACAGTGAAATGCAACTGCTATTGGGTGCTGCCTCACTGATTCTTCGTATGTCTTGCCACATTTCAAAGGTTTCAAATGTTTCCTAGAACACATCTTTCAGAGTAAGGACTTTGTAGTCTTATCCTCGAAGGCCCCAGGGATGTGGACACTAATGGCACTTTTGTGTTGTTTCAAAGCTGCTGTTCAGTGTCCTGAATTTAGAGTTCTGATGCCGCTCTATCCATCATGAATGGGTTGTAAATGGTGAGGTAAAAGCTCTCAAGTGTTTTGGTCCTTACTGAACCAGACTTACTATGTGTGAACCTTCTCCTGTTTGGAAAGTGTATGAACTGTGTGTCTTTCCATTCTGCACTAAGTAAAACACTGCATCTGTCTACCAGTGGTAATTGGCCCCAAACAATTTGCACATACTTCAGGAAATTTAGGGATAAAACTTGCCATGTTTTTAAATATAACAGCAAACAAGGCTAGTACGTAGTGAGGGATATTCACTAGTGCTGTCTTGAAACCTCCATTTATGTAAATTCTCTTCTGTTTCACATTTATGAATGTAGATCACATAAATGACCTTTTCTTTTTTTATGGCATGTGGCACTTTTACTTGCCTGCTCTTCCTCATCTGTCTCCAGTTTTTGGCTTGTGTTAAACAGACTTTCATTTACTCAGGTTTTATCTACCACGCTCTGCTGTAAGATGTATAAAATGTTGATTGATTGTTTGCAGAATGTAAGACTGCGCAGAAATTTGGCCACTCAGTGTGGATAAAAGTGCTACCTTTGTCTAGCATATTAAAAGAAAAAAAGAGCTCTGTGTGCACTATGCTAGAAAGTAAGGAGGATTCATACCTTATTTTGACTTGTTTGGTTAGTGCTTTAATATGAGTATTGCTTTGGATCTGTACCAACAAAAGCAGATGTGGATCCAGCATTTGTAGATTAACACACCTGCCAAGTGCTGAGGATCAAAGGGAGGATTGTTGTTTGGGGCATGGGAACTTTCATTGAAATCCTGATGGACTTTCCTGCATCTGATGTAGATTCTGTGTTGGATATGAGAAGATGAGGCATGGCTCAGCTGCAGGCACAAGGGAAAATGAAAATCTAAGGAGCTGCTTATGAAAGTTTCCAGTCCTATTCTTGTTGCATAATAGGTAGTAACTTGACAGAAACTTAAGAAAGTGATATTTCTGCATACTTGAAACCATGAAAGATAGTATTTGGGGAACATTTGCTTTGTTTAGCAGGGGAGAGGTAAGAATTAGGATTGGACTTGAGGTCTTACTGTAAAAAATTTAAGAAGATTTTTTTGACTCCTGATATTTTTGTTGGTATTTTTTTCCATTTTAACTGTATTTCTTTCTTCATTTTGAAATTCATTTAAAAGATAGAAACCTGTATGCTCAAGGGTTATGCAGCAGCATGGATAGTGACTGTTTTGTGTAGTGTAATAACATATTGTTCTTCATAGTAAATCCAAACATTGGCATTTCAAAAATCATATGGGTTTTTGTCAAGTAATGTTTCTCAGGAACTGAACATTGGTGTTAATTCTAACCATGCCAGAAATAACATTCACTAGTTTCAATAGGCATAGTCCGCCATTTGCAACCCTTGGAGCTGAAATGGCTTTATGAAAGTCTTCTAGAATCCTTCTAGCCATATATTCATTCCATATGTTTAGAGAGGATGATGCATTTAAGCATTTGATCAGGCTGGTACGGATGCAGGTGATGCTGAGGAGTGTTCCAAATGTAGGTATAGATTCCTAAAATTGCAACTTCCCTCATGAGACCTTGGCTTTAATCCCAACCTTTGATGCCTCCAAAGGTTGCTCTGTAGTTGTTGCAGCTCCTCCTGCAGAACCAGTGCAGAATAAAGAAGTCTGTACCTTGTTCTGTAAGATGTCTCTCACATCTATAGTATATACCTTCACAGAAAGGCTCAGAGCTGATAAACATATTCTGGTAAGCTTGTTATCCTATATGTTTCCTAACCTGTAACTTTTTAAAATTCCCATTTCCTTTGTTTCTTTGCTTCTCTCACTGATCTCTGTGAACAATTTCTGTCATCGAGCTTTGCTTTCAACACAGGACTCCCTCTTTTTAAATGGAGTGTTGCTGACTGTAAGCTTTGTCAATTCCTAGCAGCACTTTTGCTTCTTTTAGGCCAATTCACATTCATGTGCTTGTCTTCCTGGTCACTATTTTCTGAAAGGGAAAGAGAAAGATCAGATTAAATCTTTATAGTATTAGTGCTTCGGACTTCTTTTGACTGAAGGGCATTTACAAAATTCCTATCTTTGTTCACCAAAGACTGTTTTTCTAGGACCTAACTGTTAACCTCTTGATAAATCCAGTGCTCAATATAAGTGGCATCACAGTGTCTTGACCTGATTGTGTCAATCTGTTTATTGGTATCCTTCCTATTAAAATGGCAAAAAAATAGTTTGAAATACTACCAAAAATGGTATAAAAGCTTTAAGTAATCCTGCCAGGCTTTGGAGAATTCTGCCATCAAGAAAAAATACTGAATGATCAGAGTAGACTATTTTGAATATTCATACTGAATCGTACAACATCTGTTTATATGTTTTTGTTTAAGGATAATTATTATTCCTCATGTATAAAGTAATTAAAAACAGATCACTACTGCTGCAGCTCTGTTAAAGAAGCCTCCTTAACACTGATAGAAGGATTCTAATGAAAAAAATCCTTGGTGATGAGGAAAGTTAATATTCTGTGATCTTAGTGATAGTGATTTCAACTCAAAATGCAAATAAGATTTAGAAACCAATTTGCCTTTGCACATTGATAATTTTAATTAGGAAAAGTGAATTGGAGCAAATTCTTAATGCTGGCAAAATCACAGTATTGACAAGTCATTCTACTAGCATTTTTTCCTCTCAGTTACTTACTCTTCTATTTCTAAACTATTTCAGTTTAAGACAATGTTGACTTGAAATCAAGCATAAATTTGAGTCCTGCTAGAGCCTTCTGAATTTTTTAACCAGCCCATTATAGTTTCTTGCTAGCAAAGGAACTATAGCTACATGTCTGACTGCATTTCCCCTGCTAAAACCTGGCACGACTACAGCTTGAAGATCATGTCAAGGCTCATTCCACTAGGAACAGAACAGCCTTGGCTGCTAGCTGTAGATCTCTCCCTATCCAGGAGATTTGCAAAGTGACCAAGTGGTGTCCTTTGCATACATTTATAATGTGCTGGTGCTTTAGATATAGTATCTCAATGATAAGTGTTTTATTTTGTTTTGTTTTCCCCTTGGGGTTGGGAGGGGAAAGGGAGGGCTTATTTTAAAAGATTAAATGCTTTGAAGTACATGGGATGGAGTCTACTGGGAAACAATAAGAAAATAGATATTCCTGAAACATTGGACTCAATATTTTTCTTTCTTGTCGTTTTATAGCCTCCCAATGAACAGAAATATACTCTGCTCTAGACATCATTTATTTAAGTTGTCCACTTCTTAAAAATATTTTGTAGTAAGGAGTTATCCTAGTCTTTAATATAAACATACATGATGTACGAGGCCACACATTACTGCTCTCCCTGTAAAGGGCACTGCTGGCCTTGATTTCTTTTGTTACTTCTTTTAAAAACATTTTATTTCCAAGGCCTCTTTTGAGCTCTTGTGCTCAAAGGCTATGAATCCACAATATGCTTGTAGATAACCAAATTACTTCCCTGCAAGATTTGTACTTTGGAAGGAAGCAGATCCTGCCTCTTAGGTCAGGAAGATTTTTTAACTTTTTGTCTAAAATTAATCTCTGGGTATTTTTAAAGAGACTTGTTGCTTAAATGTCCTTCTTTTTACCCTTGAATATGCTGAGGCTGTACTGCTGTCAAATCCTAGGACGTGTCTAGGTGCTTGAGTGAGGTACTTCAAAGCTCAAATCTCATGCTGACAATGTGTTCCAGAAGGATGATCAGAGCAGAGATGTAGATGTCTCTGATAATAACTAACTAATCTCTTTTTTTTTTTACCCCGTTCTCACTTTGTTAAAATGTCATAACTTTCCAAAAAGGGATAAACAGCCTGACTTTTACTGGCCAACAGTCACACTATGTTTATCAAACACACATGAGAATTGCTACAAATCTCTTGCTGTAACCTTGATTTTGGCTTTTATGGCTACAGGTACTGTGGTGAAAAGGTTTTGTTATAGCAAGTGTGATTTCACTTGCTTCCCTCCATCACCTTCCCTGAGGATCTGTGACTTATTCCAGGACCTCTCCTCCATACTGAGATAGCAGTTTGTTGCCTGCTAAAGAATGGGGAAGCTTTCATGTGCTTTCCATTCTTCCTAACTGCTTTTTCAGGACTGGTAAAAACCACACATATAAAACTTGTTTAGTTTTTGGTCTAGACTATTCATGGCAACATTTATAATTTCTTTCGGTGTCTTGAAAGTTAAATTTGCTCCTAGCAGCGAAGCACCAATGCTTACAAATATAAAATAAATTAGTGACTGAGGAATCTGATTCCACTGTGGATAGTGGTTCTTGATAGGAGGGATTACCGCAACAGAATTGAGCCATTGACGAGAAGTTTCTGGTATACTGCAGTACCTCATATTGAGCTTCTCAACCTTGCACTGTCATAGTCACTTACCGAAGAAAAACTTCCAAATTATTGTTATTTTGGAAGCTTCTATTATATAATTTTGTTCTCCTTCTCTCTGAATTATAGAGTGGAATTTTCTGACATGCATAAGTTCTTGACTTGAATTCTTTATTGCTAACCTTTTGTCTCTTTTGTTTCATAGGAGATGATACTTTAAAGATATGGGATATTAGACAATTTAAAAAACCTCTTAATTCAGCAGATGGACTGCCCAGCTTCTTTCCGATGTAAGTGTTCTAATTTATTCCAGCTAGCAGAAATAGCAGTATTTTTGCTGAATGGGAAGGGCTTCTGCTGGAGTTCTTAACCTCAGTTGTCACTAGGTCCACTATTGTGCGGAGAGGACTGCACAAGGAGGACTCTGCAGTGACAATTCTTGTCTATTTTTGGGATTCACATTGCTTTAAAAGATCTTATTTTTGTTAGATTTCAGTCTCATATGTTTTAAATCTAATTAGATTAGTAACATTTCAGGAGAAGGTCCTTATGTGTGTAATGAGATATAGATGTAAATCTCATTCTTATTTAGTCTATGATTAATAAAAAAAGAGCTGAATGAAAAAGTAGACATAACATGAAGGTACATGGTATGAATTCAGGTTACCGTGTCAGAAGTGCTGACTTTATTTTACTGCATAGTGATAAGTATTGTTTTCAATATTTTTATTGGTCTTTTCTGCATTTCTGTAGCTGTAATACAACCAAATTCCCTAAGGACAGTTTGTAATTTTGAAATAAGATCTTAGAAAGACAAGTCATGGACAGCTCAATCTTAACTGCAATTTGAAACACAGAGGGAAAAGTAAACAGAAAAACATTTTTGACCAATGTATAAACATGCCACCTTGCATCACTGAAGAATGTATGGTCAGCAAAAATAGATTTCATTATTATTACATTTTTTTTACTTAAAGGTGACAGCCAGATTTGAAAGTTGGGGTGTTTTGTTTTGTTTGCTGTTTTTGTTTGTTTTGTTTGTTTGTTTGTTTTCTCTCTTATTGCAAAGCTTACAAGACTTTTGTCTGGATGAGAATTCTGCCAGCAGGAGAATTTTTATTGAATCTACCAGTTTTGCACATTCTGTGCACAACTGTAATAACAATTGTAACAGATAACTCTAATTGATAACTACAGCAATAGATGACAGCTAACAAAAGACTGTTTCAAACTTTGTCTGGAAAGGACTAACAAATAAAGATATTGTTTTAAGGAGTGCAATATATATCTAAGTTCTTGATATTTTATTTATCTGCCCAGTGAAATGCTTTATTTTCTTCAACAGGACAGATTGTTGTTTCAGCCCAGATGATAAAATCCTTGTCACAGGCACCTCCGTGAAGAAAGGTGGTGGCAGTGGCAAGCTGTTTTTCTTTTATCGTGAGACCTTCCAGAAACTGTATGAGATAGAAGTTACAGATGCGGTATGTATTTTAGTTTAATCATCTCTTCAAAATATGAATTCATATGCTTCTTTTCCCTTATACAGGTAATTACCTACTAATACTATTGTGATTTTCCTACTCTGTGATTCAGAGATAGGGCTAGAGTAACATGAATAATTGTTTCAATTAAATTAAAAAAAAAAGAAGTCCTAGGGCAAGGTTTTTAAGCAGTAGAGCTTCCCTGCTCTGGTGTTAGCATTGTGTTTCTTAAGGATTTCTGTGAACCCTTCTAGATCTAGGAAGTGAGACACAAATCCTAAAATACATAGATGTTCATGTTGTTTATTTCACCAGTTATCATGATGAAATGCCTTGTTGTGATGCAACGCTTTTTTGTCCATGGGGCTAGATTAGTGGTTACTCTAGAATGTGTTTCTATCTTGTCTACATGCGAGAATTTGGGACAAAAAGAAGGCATCATTAAGAAATCCATCAAAACCACCATTTTCATCAGTTACTATAAAAACCTAAAGCTGTGAACCAGTAATACAGAAGGATCTGTAAATGGCTTGAACTGACCACCTATTCCCCTGTACAGAAGGGGAAAGCTCAGTATGATAGATTAAAAGGTTCTCTTGTGATACACAGGTATACTTTTGGGTGATAATGAACAGAAGTGGGTGAAATTAGAACAGAATTGCCAAGATTGTATGGTGATGTATACTTATGTCCCTTTAGTTGCTGGAGTATGACAGATTAGCGATTTTGCAGGATACCTTTTTCTCCTTCTGCACTTTCATTAAGCCAGCACAACAGTTTTTCCTAGCACAGCAGGCCAAACCTCCTTCTACTGGATGTTGTTTGTACACGTCACCTTAGTATTTGCTTTTCTTTTTGAGTACTTCTTTTTCCTGTAGTTCATCCCAAAGTAAAATCTGCTTACCAATGGATTTGTTATATCTATAATTTTGGTTGTAGCCATCTTGCAAATTAAAAATGCAGAATTCCTGTCTAAGCAGAAAACACATGTTTTTTCCTAGAGCAGAAAAACACCTGTTTTCATCTTAAACATGTCATCTAAATACAAAGGGGTTTTATATGACTTCGGAAGTTTTACTTAGTACTAAATGATTTCTCCAAATACAGCAGAAATTTGCTTTATATTTTTCTCCTGTGGAACATACCAAACCTCAAACCAAACTTAACTTATGAGAATTCCTAGGGGTTTTTTATTTTCTGATACAAGCCTTATAACCATGTATTTATAACATTTTTCTTAAACAAAACATGAATGCCTCACTCAGGATCTCCTCTGAAACTTCATGACAGAGAAAAGGACCACAACTGAATAAGATAAAGAAGTAGATTTTTGCAGGAGCTCTCCTGTCTGTGGGCACCAGAAACAAAATAGTTTTGTAATTCACATATAAACGAATAGTTTTGTAATTCATTATAAACAAAACACTTTTATAATTAAATTCATTTCACAATGAATTTGAACTCCTTGAGTGTTTGGAGGTGGTCATGAAGGCATCTCCTTTTAGTAGTGGTTGTGTCAGTAATAGTGTGCAAAACCTTCACTTAAGCTCTAAGACTGCAAGAAGGAGGAATTTGTCAGCGGTGAATCCTGTATCTCCAAACACACTTAAATAGTGAGAAATACGGCTCGACAATCTGCTGGTTTTGCATTCAAAGAAAATATTATTTTGATTTGGTAACTTTGTCCTCTAAGTCTTGGAAATAAATGGTCTGTTTACCTGTCAAGATGGATCGTGCTACCGGGGAGTCCACAAAAGATCTCTTTGCTCTCAATTTCTCTCAGAATCGAGTGCTAAATTTATGTTCTTTTCTTAAAAATGCAAAAGAGACACGGAACGGAGACCCAACAGTAGGAAACTGTCAAAAAATAGCTTCATTGGGGCCACTAATATAGTAAAGTTTTAAGTATGTGTACAAGTCTAACTAGGTTCATAATTTTATACTATAGATTTGTATAGGTGCTGATATTTATACGGTACTTTTTAAGACTGTAGTAAATCACTTTGGTCTATAGAGTTTTAGTGCTGCTGGTTTTCTTCATTTGTAGTTATAAAATTTAAGACTGTCATTCTTCTGCTTTGCATATAGTGGAAATGAAAATAATGGAACTAATAGGTGAAGAATTGAGACAAATGCTAATCTTATGACATAATTTTCAGTGAGTCAACACTATATATACCTGTACAACAAGTCTGTCTAGCATACAACTTTAACTCTACACATCTAAGGAAAACACATCAATCTGAATCTAAAAGAAGAAAAATTCCTGTAAGTGTTCTTACAAAATAAAAGTAATATATTTTTCAAGGTCCTTCTACTGCTTGTATCTTTTGGCTTTTTCATTAGTGTTCTTTACTTGTTCTTCTCAAATTACTGTGTTTGACGAAATATAAACACATAAAGGCATGCTAAAAGCAAATGAATTTTCAAGAAGCTGGCTTTTATGTTTTGTAAGAAGTAAATGCTGTTTGTTGGAAAGATCATTGGTCTGTAAACTGGGAGATTAATATCTTCTGTGTAGTTTATCAAAGCATTTTTTTCAGCAGTGCAGTAATTACTTTCTTTCTACCAGCTGCTTTCCTAGTTTCCATTTTTTCCTTATACTCTCAAAAATAGCAGTTAGCCTTTAGCATTAGTGTAATTAAAGATAAACATATAATGCTATCCAGGACTTCAGTTTGTTTTCTGAAACTAAGTGTTATATGTCTTTCCATTTTCCATGTTACCTAGCACTGAAATACATAGTTTTACTCTTTCTATTTTGGATATTTTTATCCAGAGTAAAAGTTATGGTAGCTATATGTGTAATAAAAGCACAAATGCACCAGTGTCTGTCTCTGCAAAGAGCCTGATCTGCTGTGTTTCCTAATGAAATAGTTTCAGTGATTTCAGTGAGCTTTAGCCCATATTGCTGAAGAAAAAAGGCATCTTTAGTAACTTTTTAAAGGCAATTGTATAGCAGTTTAGTGGTAGAATGTATATAATCAGAATAACAGAAATCTACTGTGAAGAAAAAGTATAAACTATTAATGTGTTACTTTTTTAATTTCACAAGGATTTTTTTAAAGGGAAATGCCAGCAAACCTAGAAAATTGAAAAGCAGTGAAGAGCAGTAAACATTATCTTAAACCTCCTTGGTAAATAGCCAGTGAAATTGGCCTGTGGGTGAACTTAGTGGGTAATGAGAAAATATTTAATGGGAATGTTTGACCAAAGCTGTGTCTGGCATTCCTTTCCATCATACCACACAAACCTTTTTTCACCTTTTCTTTCAAGTTTTCATGGGAAAATCCATTACTGTTTCAGAGCTGCTGGAGTGAAACCTTGTGGTTTTACTAATGGACTAGCAATCTGATTAGTTTCTGCTGTTGTGGCTGGGTATAGAATATTAATTCACTTTTTTTCTCTTGTATTAGTGATTTGGGTTTTTGTTTCTCAGCCACAGTCTGTGCTTAAACAGCTGTGTTGTTGTGCCCACTCCTGAATGCCATCCCAGCATGTAGGCATTGGGACTTTTGTAGAATTCAAGCTTCTTAGATAAAAAGCAGTACTTTAGGAAGAAAACTAATGTCAAAAGAGCTGGAGACCATGGGCTCTGTCTCTGGCCAGTAGCTGGAGGAGGTGTGAACAGGACAAAGACAAAATTGTTTGTGCTTCTCTGACCATCCTTTCTGCTTCTAGTGACTGCTGTTTTTGGTATCTTGATGCAGATAGAGGAATTTTGGAGTTAATAGCACTCAGTGAATTTTTTTTTCCAGTGAGTTTATCAAGGAGAGAAATCACCTGTGCTGCAGGTTATGGCAGTGTCCTTTACTTATTGCAGATTAAATGAAAATTACATCAGATAGGAGCTCCTGCCTCTGTCACATTCACAAGAAAGCTGATGGTTTGTGTGCAGTATCCCAGCCTTGCTCTGTCTCAGTGTGTACAGGTACAATTGGAGATTGTACAATTTTGAGGGCTTTGTACTGTGACAATGGTTGTGTTTGCTAAACTGTACAGAATTCCCTATTTTTAATGGAACTTGAAAAAATGCTATTATGAATGTGCAGTCTTTTCATAACTTTTCTGTCTCTTCCTCTTCTGTCTTGACAGTATTGTTTATGAAAGGTTCTACTGTTCTCACCTCAAATGTTCACAATAAAATATGTTTATTAAGCTTTCTCAATTTAAGCATTAGAGGCTTATTTAGTCTGAAATACCTACAACTGCACGCAGAACCTTTCTGTGTTTACATGGATAAGGAGACTTAAACAGACGTCAGGAAACAGTGCTGCCAGAATATGGGGGTACAGAGCTTATGTCCAGAAACTCAGAGGCTGCTTCCCTTTCTTTTCGTCGGGTAGTATGAGAGGCAGGAAGACCTGTAGCTGCTGTGGAATGAAGTCTCATCTTTGGGATATGCAGTCTGGAAGGGAAGGGAAATTTCAGTGCCAGATGAAAGCCAGGGAGGGTTTATTCCTAATTCTTGCTTTGGTTATGCAAGCATGAGATCTTCATGGGAACCAGTTATAAATACCTAGTGTATGGGAAAAAGAATTGGGTACACAACATTTCCCCCAATGTCAGTTTAATTTAAAATAGCTATGGATAGGCACTTGAATCACTCTCACATGTCTGTCATTCATTTGGCTGCTTCCAACAGATCACCCAGTAGTTATCCTTATTACAGGGAAGATTGATCTTGGCAGCAGTAGAGTACTCATTTTCTCCATATGGAAAGGACAAGTATTACACCCTGTTACTGCCAAGCAAGAATGGGCACTGAGAAAGAAGGGAAAAAAAAAAAAAAAAAGAAGTTGTATAGTTACAGGAATTGCTGATTTTTAATGAAAATTGAAGTAATAATTTAATTTAAAAAGGAGCTGGGTTGAGGAGTTTGTGTATATTATAAAATGAGATATGAAAGTTTTTAAAATATCCCACAGACTTTTGTAGATAAGCAACAATCCAAACCCATCAATTTATGGTTGTTTTGGGTAACCTATTTCTGTTAGGAGGACTCTTCAATATTTTCTTAGTTTCTCAAATATAAGCAAAAGTTAAATTATTAAATACTTCTGAAAATACCTTTAAGGGACATTTCAGTAAGGTCTTCTGAGACAAGCTATAAATAAAGCTTCTTTTTAGATGAAAGTGTGAAAAAAAAAAAAAAAAGAAGGAATAAAGAATATGAGCCTTCCAGCATCCCTTATGCATGGTTGAGATAGGATTGCAGTATTTCTTTCCTTGACCTTAAACAATATAATTTACTATTTACAAGTTGCAGTAATATAGTAAAGGGCTTTTCCAGTGTGGCCCATTTCACTAAGATTTAAAGCTTTTGAATTTAAGAAAACGAAATCCTTTTAACTTCTGGAATAGATCATAATGAAACTTCTGTTTTGGTTTGATTTTTTTTTTTTTTTAAGCTGTTTGTTTAATTTTAAAGGGAAATCCATATTTTCCATAATAGGTAAGTTAATAAAATATTTAAGGCCCAGTAAATTCATGTGTTTTTTAAAGTGAACTAAAACCCACTCTAGTATAAGAGGTGACTCACAGGAATGTGTTTCCATTAACAGTGTGGTAACCTGTCAATTTTTATTTTCTGCTTCCGTATATGTAGGGACAGTGTGGTTGTCAGTGGCCCTTCCCTTTGTGTATCCTGGAGCAGCACGTACTTTGTTTTAGGGGAGCTGTCAATAGAGGTTTGAGATATGCAAGAGTAGTAAACTATCAGGGTTTTGTCCCTGTAACAGGGAATGGGAGTGTACATGAAGGTTGTCTCCCTTAGTTTTATGATATATGGAGATGAAAGTGTGGCTGTAATTTTAACAGACTTGGTGTTTAAAAATGCCTGACATTGCAGTTACAAGGGAAACAGGTTGCCACCTTGATTAAGTTACTTTTTTATTCATCAAAAGAGGAAAATTGTTCAGTGTCACCATGCACTTGTAAAAATATATTTTACAGCTGTACGTTGAAAGTGGTACAGCATTGTTATCCATGTTTCTGTATTGAAATCCTTCTATAAAATATTGGCCTCTGAAAATATTTTAGGGTATTTCTGGTTTCTACATAGAAAATTGTAAGTTTTATCTATTTTCAGTCCTTTTTCTATTGAATATTTCCACACATTTTCTAAGTAATGTTTCACAAGGAAAACCATTAGTATTCTTTCCTCCACTACTGTATTCTCATGGGTATTTTAAGTCTAATGATAGCAGGTCACTACATTATAGATACTCCCTAACCTCCCACCTTATTTATTGTAGTTGGCTCTTTTCCTTGGAAGATCTCCAGGGGAATCTTGAACATGAAGATTTTTGCAATTGGGGTTTACAGTAGATTTTTTAAATATACTATTAGTACATTTCTATTATGTGAGCAGCCTTTTTTTTTAAATCAGAGCATGGATAGTATGAACATGTAAATGTTAACCGTATTTTTGCTCAAAAGAAGAAACAAGGTGGAAGCATTGGTTATTCAGCTTGGCAGATATTTGAAAATTGCATACTTCTAAATCTGTTATTTAACTTTTTTATTATTGTTTAAAATTCAACAGTTTTGTGAGTTACACAGTTTTATCCCCTCTTCTGGTGCTTCCAGGAGGCAGACCAGCTGTTGCCAGGTAGAGCAGCCTGGAAAGCCAGGTAGATGGGTGTTGTATCACCACTATGCCTAAGACACCAGTGAAAAGAGATTACAGAGTGCTCAGTGGGAATTGGTATGGCCTCTGAGCAGCACTGCCTCTCTGTGATGCTAAAGGCAGAAATTCTGTAGCTTTTGGAGGGCAGCAGGTGGTTAATGCAGCTGATGTTTCATGGAAACCATCTGCAGAGAAATAATGATAACAGTAGGAGAAGGAAAGAACTATATATTAAAGCGTTTCCTTATAATGCTAACTTTATTGGTGCCTTTTACTCTCCGTTCTGCATTATCAGTGATCTTTGATTATTGTGTAGAAATTATGGTATTTCTGCAGGTAAGATTGCTATTATCTACAGATTAGAATTTTGAGTTCCTGATTTTTTTTTCCCTTTAAATTGCAGTTGTTTAGAACTAGAGAGACATTTTATGTTAATGTGGGTGAAAATGTGTTGAAACACTTGCTTAAAAGTCCTTAGGCCTGTTTCTGAACTTCATGGAGTATGCGTGAGAGAAGTGTTTTCTTTTAAAGAATTGATATCTTTGAGACAAGGAGTTAATCTACTGTTAATAAGTTAGAATGCATATGGATCTTTCCTCATAATGAGATTTTTTAGTATATTTTGATTCATTTTCCTCTCATTTCTCAAGTAATATATGCATTCTTGTTGGGCTATATAAAATAAAACATTGTAGAGGGCTTTTTGGTGCATGGAAACTGTGAGCCACATAAAACATGTCTGAAAATTTGTACAAAGAATAGACTGCACAGCAGTCTAAATATTGGAAGTCTCTAAATGGTTCTACACCTTTATTATAAAATGGAACAGCTCTGTTTTAAGATCTTTCCTAAATACAGAATTTTAAAAGCAGTAGTAACCAAACAGGGATGGGCAACAATCTTGTGGTAGTGGGAAGCTGTCTTCAGAAGGTGGCATCTAAACATTTGATGTTTTATTCAAAGCCAGGGAAGCTCTTAAAAAATGGAGGTGTTTTCCTGAAATGACTTTGTGCATTTCCCTTCTCTTATTGGGGGGGGGGGGTGGCGTATTGCTAAAGTCAGAAGGACTTAATGTGCAAGTCCTAGAACAATGGAAGATGAAGCTGAAATGCCACACAGATTTCATCCCTCTATCCAGCCCAAGTTTGAAATTGCTTAGCCCTCTCAAATACAAATGTAATATAGGCTTAGTTAACACGTGATGTTAATTTGAAAGGTAAATGGGTTTTTTTATAAGCTTCTTAAGTAGTAGTTTTTATTATGTTTTGAGCTCCTGTGCATTTAAAAGATACTGCAAGCAGTTCTTCACTGTAAATACGTAGGAGAGTTTCATAGGAGAAAAGACAGAATGGATGTGCTACATAAACTAGCTGCATGCATACTTGCATAGATTTTGACAGACAAAGCTTTTTTCAGAAAGACTGGAATTTGTAGTGATTACATTTAAGATAAATACTCAGTTCAGTCAGAAAAGCCCCACTTAGTGACTGCTGGGGTCACCTGTCCTTACAGGATCCATGACCAACCATGGTCAGAATGTCATTTTACATGCTTGCTGTCTTCCCTGCTGACATGTCACTTTTCTGACTGCCTGGTGCAGCCAAGTGCAGCGAATCCAAGCAGTGCTGATCAAACAGAGCCCATCACATACAGCCACTGAGGCAAAGTTTTCACATGGGAAAGAGAGAAGGTTCATTTAGGTTTTTCTTCTCCTGACTGAAAATATTTTCTTAAGGCAGCAGCTCTTGCTTTCACTTTTTTATTGTATAGCTTCAGAACAGATTCTGAAGAATTAATTATTAGATTGTAGATTGGGAAAGGGGTAAGCAGTAAGGGCAAATATAGAGGTTTTTTTGTTTAACCCCTATTAGTTTTTCAGTATCTCCAGAGCTGGACCTGATCTTTGAAGTGGAGGTTTTCAAGATCTGTTGGGCAGTTTTAGAAGTTTGTGTCTGGTGTATTCTTTCTGCACTAGGAGTATTCAATATAGGTACCACGATTCTTTATCTTGAGCTGTGGAGTTTTATCTAAGTAGCACAACACACTGTAATAGAGATCCTCATTAGTTTTCTGTTTTTCTTTTATAGCTATTTTGGCCACTGTAGGCTGTAGAGATTCACCTGACCAAATATAGATGTCCACAGCTGATCCAGTCACCCCAGGCTCCTTTTCTAATCAACAGAGAAAAATAAACATATTCAGACTGTGATTTTATCCCATCCCAAAATAGATTTCTAAAATAGGTTAGCTGAAGTCCACTGTAAAATGCTTATTTCTCTCTGTTAGCTTTAAAGGGAGACATTTGTAGACATTTAAAGAATAGATCTGCAAAGATTAGAAGTGTAGACATGTTAAGTTTGATGAAACAAGTCCCACCTAAACTCTTCACTTCCCTCCGTGGGTGTTTATTGTCTTCTACTAAAGTACTAGAACATTTAATCTCTCCTTTTCTGACCTTGCCAGTAGCAAAGTAGGAGATAATGTGTTACTTTTGCGTTCATTTCTGTTGATTAAAGGATTTTTGACTAGAGGCAATTTACAGGACAAAAGCCTGCCACTCTATGAAAGGCTTGTGCTAGCTGAGAGCGAAGCCTACGCTCTTACTTGCACCTGATTTCCTAACAACTGTCAGAACATCAGCAACTTCACCATGGAGTTACTGAACTTCATCTGAATTGTAGCATTTTTAAAGAAGCATCAAACACTCATGAATTCTTGCTTCATAGGTTAGAAATGTGTGAAAACCTAGGATTATCATATTTCCATTTTCTGTATTTATCTGGAATTAGCAGTGGCTATTTGGAAGATCACTTGATTTTCCCTATTTCAGGTGGGTTGTTGTCTGCACATTCAGCACAGGAAAAGTATGAATATTAGCTGTATGTCAGCATCATTCAATAGAGATTTCCAGCTTCTTGGTATAGTTTCATGTAGGGCTGGAAGCAGATAGATGCAGTCTGCAAATGAGATTTGTTGTCAATGTTTTCATTTAAATAGTTTGCACTAATAGCCATAGGAAGAGACAATAATTTAGTGAATTTAGCCTAAAAGTCTGATAGCTGCTCTTAAATGATTAGTCATATCTGGTGGTTTGGAGCAAATATATAAGCCAGTTGAAAGACAAGAACAACCAGAGAAGAATGAAAGTGTGTCCCTGAAGTGAAAAGAAAGAAAAATGAAACATGTTTATACCAAGAGTGCATAACTGATATGGAAACATGTTTTTCTTTTCGCTTCCCTGCATGGCAGAAGATTTACTAGTAAACTTGAAAAAGGTGATACATTATCATGTGTTATCTGAAAATACACTTTACATGAAATGTTCATTTTCAAAGATAACTGCATGTTACTTAACCTTAAAACTTAACTGTCTTTAGGGAGAAAGGGTAGTTTCCAAAGAAAACACTGCCTGACTAAGAAGCACTAAGACCTCCTGAAGGAGGGAAAAGAAAACATCACTGTAAAATATGGTCCCTCTTTTTGCAGTAGCAAGGAGAGAATATAGTCCTGTTGACCTAAGTTCTCTAGAAGTGTATGGTGATGCCTATTTATGTCAAAAATATGAAAGTTCTTGGAATTTTTTGGAAAATGGTGAAATCATTATCATGCCAGTCTTGTCACAATTATGACCTCCATATGCATACACACATATATGTCTGTTTAATAAAATTTTGTTAACGGGAAAAGATTATATTATATCTATATATAAATATTGTGTGTATATATATATAATATAAACATATATATATATATCTCCTGAGCTGTTGTCATGGGGCTTGTTTACATAAAAAGTTAGTGAGATTTTGTTGAATCTCAGCTGAGATGCACAAAATAAATTTTAAAAATCATCGCTTTTGTACAAGATCAGCTCACAGACATGTACAATGCTAGTATAGGAATTCAAAAAGGCAGTGATGGATAGAAGCTTGAATCTTCCCTTAATCTTTTGCAGCACAGTGAATGAGGATAGAGGTGAATAATGCTTTCAAGACACTATTTATATATGTTTTTATTTTGTTACATAATAAGCAACCTCACATTTTCGTAGACTCAAAAGGTATTAGTGAGATTAAGTGACTGCTCAGGCTCTGGAATGCTGCAGAAAAATCTTCGGTCTAAGATGTAACATTTATGTGAAGACTCTATGTACTCTGTAATTCACAGCAAATATGAATACTTGCTGCATTAGCTCAGTCATGGGGGTTTTGTTGCTTTTTTTTTTCTTTATGTGTTTTATCACAGTACACCCTCTCCAAAGCTTCTCACAATCCAGATAACCACTGCCAATGTGTGATCTCTAACCATTCATAGTCTCCCTTACTAGAAATTATTAACCTTTCTTTCCTGCCTGACCTGTACTAATCCCTCTGAGAATGCACTTTCCATCCTGGATCAGCTCTATCCACACTCTAAAACAGAGTGGTTTTATCTGAAGTGTGGGCCAGGGAACTGAATTTTGCCTTTGCTGCAGCAGTCTTGAACCATCTTTTTAAGCAAAGATCCAGGAAAATTCTTCCAGTCCTTGACAACAGTCTGTAGTTCTATGATCTTACCAGCTTCATAGTTTCATCTTAGGGGGTAAGTTTTCCACTCCTATGCTGCAAATCATTTAAATCTTTTCTTTCTGACCTTGTAAAATGCCCTCTCTGCATTGTTTACTCCTGTTGGGGTGTTGCCCAAGTGCTCTGGACAGTTTCGGTTGAGGCAATTAGCTTTTGCTTGCTGACAAATCTGCTTCAAGTTATTCTTCACTGTGCCTGTTAAACACAGGGCTGTATTCCTAAGGCCAGAATAAATGTCCCCATTCTTTGTTACAGAAAATGAGGGTTCAGTTTCTCATTTAGAGACAGTGCTGTTAACTCTTGTCAAAGCACTATTACTTGCTCAGTACCAGGAAAGCTGTGTGTGTAGTTGCCTAGTGAGCTCACACAGATGGAGAATAACCTGTCAGAAAAATTATTTGGTGTTGTTTACTGTTTACCTGCAGCAACAGACCTGCTTACATGATTTGAAGGGAAATACAGAGGTGAGAACAGACTTAGAGGGGTGAGACTGTTTGGGAACCACCCCAGAACTGCCTACAGGCAATGACACCCACTGAATCTGTTCTAAACTCTTTCACAGTAAGAATCAAGAAGGTAAATTTGCAGTGATGCTCTTTTGGGTAATATTTTTAATGTTTTCCCTGTCTGTTTTTGCAAAAATATTTTCACAATGTTTTCCCAGTGTTTCCCAATGGAAGCTACTGTGTTTGTATGTGCAATAGACGTTGCCAAAGACTTTTCAGATTGATTTCATTTGAAGAACTTAATGCTTTTGCCATGGCAAAAATACAAAACAACTTTTAAATCATTACTAGAAATTATCTTTTGTAATTTTCATATAATCACAAAGCTGGCCACATTGGTCTATGGAAAAATTACTTTCAGGATTTTTATGACAGGCTTCCAGGACTTCATGCTCCAATAGTATCCAAAACATTCAGCCATCACAGAAATATTTTTTTCAAATGTTGAAGATGTTTATATGATGATACATTCTGCATTTTATCATTCTTATATGTTACAAGACATTTTCCATTTGCTAAGCTATGACCTGGATTTTTTTTTTTCCAGAATTTCCATAGGTTTTCTTGTTTTAAATGAAATAAAATAAAATTATTTGGAGTTTGTGGTTGGGTTTTGCAGGTTTTTTATGCTGGATCTGGTTGTACATTGAAACAGGTTGCTGGAAGAGCCTGTTGAATTTCCATCCTGGGAAATATTAAAAAACAAACAGGGTAATATCCTGAGCTGTCTGTAGTATCTGAGCATGCTTGGAGCAGGATGGTCGAATTAGTCATCTCCAGAGCTCTCTTCCAACCAGAACCATTCTAGAGTTGTGTGAAATTCAGTATCAGTTGGCAGGTACCTACCTACATGCACACGTAGGCAAAGGCAGGAAAACACTTCTTTGTTTGCAGTTAACATACTTACTTGCCTGGAGAGCTGGGAGGTAGGACCTTATTTGAGATGGAATTTGATGTTTAGCATTTCCAGTGATAAAGATGTCTACCTGCGTTATTCTAGGTGGAAGCAGTTGAGAAGTTAGAGGCATCAAAGAATAAATGCTCTTTAAGTGTTAATTATTTTTGTGTGATGAAGATTCTCCTTACCCTTCCCTTCCAGTGTTAAGACCTAGCCTACAATGATCTGTTCATTGTACAGTTAATTAGAATTTTGACTTCTTTAGGATTAAATTATTGGGAAAATTTTTTAGAATATAGTTCAGGGATTCGGTATTTTGGTATTTTTGAAGTATGGTCAGTTTCTAAAATAATCTGAAAACCACAGAAGTAGTTTTAATTATTTCTTATAAAGTAGGTTTATATGCCAGTGGATTGATAAAATGACTTGCCTGTCCAGAACTTGAGTTTGATTATTTTTTAACAAACAAAATTCTGGGAACATTTTACGGTTTCAGAAGATTTATAGGGCTACATTTAATGGCAGTTTCTTTTGCCTGCTCTGTAGCACGTGCCATGGTGGTTTTCAGTGTGTTGTGCGTGTTTGACAAGTTAGAAACTCAGCAAACCCCATCAGTACTGAGCCACATTGTCTCAGGCTTGTTTTTGTTGGCTGGTATCCACTACCATGCTATAAAATACATTTACTTGACAGAAGAAAGTGGAGAACCACATTAACTACAGAGTTTTAAAAGGCTGGCTAACCACATGCAATAAATATTAATAAAAGAAAAGGCCACCCACCTTTGACCTTCAATACTTGTTACTAGCTTTGGTGGTTTAGAATTACTTTAGCATTTTGAGCATTACATAACAGTATGTAAAACTCTTACTTAAATCCAACAATTTATTAGCAACTTGGTATTGGGTACTTCAGATTTACCTCTAAAAATGTTGTTCTGTGCTTGTCTTGTAATAAGTAAACCAGGTTTATTTGTACCTGAAAGTAAATGGGAAAGTGTGATGTTGCATGTTGTATGTATGTAGAAGGAGGATGCTTTGCTGGGAAACCTTGTGAAGAATGGCAGTTTGATTAACGAAACTTCATCTCACTCAGTTTTTCTTCTCAAAAGAGAATACAAAGCAGAAAAAAACAGCTCAGGAGATTGTCGTGTCGTGCATCATCTTGTGGTAAAATGAAGTCCTGATTCATGATGGCTGAATGGGCTTCAGAATTTCTTGAATATTTTTAATGTGATGTGCCTCCTAGCATCAAAAAAATGGAGGCTGGACAAAACCAGAAATAGTATGGAACATGCAATAGGACGTGGAGGAAGAAGAAAGGGAAGGCTAAAAAAGGGGGTATTGTTCCATGAAATACTAACAAGATAATGCATCTTGCTAGCTCTGGATACATTTGTTACATAAGTGGCTCAAACCAATGTCAGCCTTGGACAACATCCATTAAAGGCATTACTGCCTGTCAAAAATAGACATTTTCTTTTATGTTTTTGATGTATTGTCCTTTGTGGCAGATTGTGCCCACTTTGGCTTTCTGGAGTCAGAAGTTTGAGTCTTAGAGTTTCTGTGTTGTCCTGCTGAATCAGACTGAGAACAGTGCTCACATGGAGATTCAAAGTCACATGTAGAACAATATTCTTCTGTCTGAAAATGAATTTCACTGCTGATCAGAAGGGTGACAGCACTGTGAGACATTGGCTTCAAATACCAAGTTCTTAGTGTTGTGGGGAAGAAAGAAGCAAGAGTGAAAATCAGCATCTCTTCCATTTCTGCAGTCAGCAAGTGAAAGGTCAACAGTAACTGACAAGAAGGGGAAAAAAAAGAAACAGATAAGGTGATGAATGAAGTGGAGGAATTAAGAATTAAAAATAAGGGCACAAAAATTCAGGTCATGAGGACCTGAATTGCTGTATCATATCTGAATCACTTAATTGTTCTCGTTCAAATCCCTCTTTAACTTTTCATTTTCATTGTGCCCATAAAGATCCTGGCAGCAGATAGTCTGTAGAAACCACTGGTTATCACAATGTCACCAGTTTTTACTACCTTCCCTGTCTGCATCCTGGTGTTGTCACTCCTTTTACATTGTATTCTACTCTGGAGTTATTAATTCACATATTCACATGCTCATTCATGTGCTTAAGTTTGGTCCTGCTGCAGTGTGATGCACTCTCTGACAATGTGAATATTAAATCTAAGATACAGATAAGTGTACAACTAACTGTCATATCTCACTCTATTTCAGAGTGTTGTGCGTTGCCTTTGGCATCCCAAGCTGAACCAGATCATGGTTGGTACTGGAAACGGTTTAGCAAAAGTGTACTATGATCCTATCAAAAGTCAGAGGTATGTAATCATTTTTTGTTATGATTGTTTTCTCAAATTTAGTCTGATTCTGTGATTAAATGATTATACTAAGAAATGAGGAAAACTAGTTTAGTAACATCTGTTTTGCAGAGTTCTACTTATTCAGCAGCAGTTGAAAGAGAAAAAAATAACCCCAAATATTTGCTTAGAAGAGTGGCACTTTTTCCTCTTTTCCTTTCCAAAAGGGCTTTTCCTTTTGCAGTATGCTGGCTGTTCTACCTGAATTTACAAATGCTTTCATTTTTTAATTGCATGAAATCTGCAGTAAAAACAACCATCCTGTCTCTTGGAGGTTCCTGAGAAAGTGTTACTGAACGGGTATTTATTGTATTTAGTCATGTTTTTTTATGCATATTTTCTTCTTGAAATAAAAATCTTGTTTAGAAGCATCAAACTTCAGTGCTAGTAAAGTAATACTGGGAGACCAAATTTGACAAGGTGCAAAGCAAGGATGCATATCCCCACCATTCTTAGAGTCTTATTCACCACCCTCATTTATCACATGAGGATTTTGCCTGTACATCTAAGGGAGAGGTGGTACTGATTTATCAAACTGTGTGCGTCTTGCCAACCTAAGATTAAGAGGGTCTAAGTAACCTATAAATACCTGTTTTGTGATTAATTTTCTTTTGCCATCTGGATTGGCTGGAGAACTAGGGCATGCTTCCTTCCTGTCAGCTGGGAGGAAATGTACAATTCATTGCTACTGAGTGGAATAACTAAGGTGTTCTTCCCATGTATGCACCATTTTTGTTTTGCTGGCATCCTAAACCAAACTGTTACAGTTCATGTTTTTTGGATACTTACTGTCACCTGGGCATTTGGATATGAAGATAAACTTTGATTTACAAGATTATCAGAAATAAGTTTTATTTTTCTGGGTTTGGCAGTTTGGAGAACAAGAATGCTGGTCATCATTGTTTGAACCACAGACACCTAGTGCAGTTTTGTGCCTGGTTTGTTTCCTGGTATTTACCATGAGGAGGAAAATACCAGTGGTTTAAATCAATCAAGCTGCAGCCAGGCTTATGCAGTCTTACCCTCCTCAGTATTACAGGCACCTCTGGTTAGATAACTGCCAACTCTGCTGCTTTGGAAGAGTTATATCAGGAGCAAATGAGTGCCCAAGTTTGGAGAGCAGCACTTCCAATGTGCATGCTAAAGTACTGTGGACAAATGAAGTGTGAAATGAATCTTCCACCCTTATTTCTGCACGTCATATAAACTGCTCTATAACAGAAACACTGTAATCTCTCTACCCTCCTTCACATGAGTGTGAACAGGAAAAGATACACACATTCATGAATATTTAGAGTGCTGTATAATTTTGTTGAGACTGTCTTGAATAAAAACTGGTTTCTGTTTGATATAAATAGACTAACTGAACTGCTCTGTTTCCTCCTAGGGGAGCAAAATTATGCGTGGTCAAAACAAAACGAAAAGAGAGACAAGCAGAGACTCTCACACAGGATTATATCATAACACGTAAGAAATTTAAACATATTGTTATAGCAGCATCCTTAGCTTGTTCTTAGGTTTGAAATTATTTGCAGTTTGTTTAGCTTTATTTTTTCTCCTCTAAAAAGCAGTCTTTCATTAAACATTGCTCACTGATGTCATATATTGGTGCTTCATACAGATTTTTTATAGCATTGCACAACCAGAAAGATATATCTAATCTGTATGCTCTCTAAAGTTGTTAATAATGGCTGTTTTCTTGATTGTGGTGCTTCTGAAAGCCTCAAAAATTTTGTAGCTTTTAAAAAATACTCAGTTTTCCATTACTTAATTGTGGAATGTAGATGGGTTTGGGAAGAGTTTTGCCACCTTGTAGTACCAGTGACAAAATCAGAGATGAGAGATAGGTCTTATACAAGTAAAAAATGATTGTTCAAAATTTATAACTTACTCAAGTTATACAGGGTTTTAAATAGCTTAACTATCCCTAGACTCAGGGGTTTTTAAGTGCTTATGTTTGTAGTAAGGAACACTGACGCATAAGAAGTAGTTACCATTGCTACTATAAAATGTATAGTGATCTGCCTTTTCCCAACAAGAAATTTTACAATGGAATGAGGGGATTAACTGAGAGATCTTGACTGTCCCCATTAGCATTACCCTGTGTAGTGTTGTAGTGTTACCTCATGTGAAATGAGAACAGTCACATGGTTGTGGTATCCTGCTTCTCTTTATCATCTTCCAGTTCCAGGGTGTTCAGTTCTGAATTCTAGGAGTCTTTTTTACACATGCTAAAACTATTTCTCTGTAAAACAAACAAGTTGTTTGGAACATAATTAACAAAAAGAGGTTTTGGATGAGAAAGTTTGGGCAGTCTTGGTGACTAGGCCCATATCAAGGTGAGGAAGTGGATGAGCCTGCCAGGCCTCTGCCTTGGAGGGATGTCCCTTGAATGGAATGTCATAAGCTCATCTCAACCCTCCCCGGGAGAGATGCCCCTTAGATAAGGCTGTTCTCTATGGGCGTTGTGAGTACCCACAATGCTTTGATACACCCATGTAGATTCTTTCTAACCCATTGGTTTTTTCCCTTTGGTACCACCTCTGCTTTCCCCCATAAATACCCCTGAGTTAACCCTGTCTGGGAGGGAGCTGCTGTCCCTGGCCCCGTTCGCAGGGTGCTGGACAACAAAGGCTACCCTGTGGAACTGCTACACGGCGCTTCTGTCTCGCTGTCTTTGAGTCAGCCTGGGAGAACCTTGCAAGGCAGAGTTGAAGTCCTGCTAAGAGCTGATCCCTTGCAGCCACTGGCTGCGCCTTGCTGAGGCTACCCAGCAGCTCAAGGACTGTCCCAGACCCCCAGAAGCTTGTCTCTTACCAGACCTCTGTCTGGGAAGATTGGGGCTTTCTGGGTCAGACCATAGACCCCTCGGCCGTTCTCATCAAGACACTTTGGTTCTGTGTTCTCATCTTGGGAACTTTCCAGCCACAGCTGTCTCCTACCTTACTGCTGCAGATATCCAGCTCCAGTTTTTGGGGTGAACTTAAGTAGCAGCTTTCAAAGATCATGGATATTTATCTTCATTGGGGTGCTCTTAATCCATCCTTACAACATCCTTCACTGTAACACTTTGTGTTGACTGTCATAAATGTTTGTACTCTAAAGAACTTCTGTGCTTTCTTGAAGAAAATTCTGCTTAAAATTGAGTGGAACTTGTGTGTTCAATGACGTTTATAAATGTTATTGAAAGATATAGGTCCCAGTTATGAAAACTTTGGGGATTTTATCTCTGAGTTTTAGCTGATCAGCTGTTTCTTCCACATAATTTTGAAACTAAGTGAAGATGCTTCCATATACATAAATGCAGAAAAATGTTGTAAGGATTTGCTTAACAAATTTTTACATTTTTTGCATATTTTGGAAACTTTTCAGAGGTTAGATGTCTGTCCTTTAAGTTTATGAATAGAACTGGGAAGACCTGAAAATCCCTGAAGTGGTTTTGCAAAGTGAAGTGACTCCTTTTTTCTTTTCTTTTTCCCCTTTTTTTGTTTTTTCTTTTCTTTCTTTCTTCTTTTTTTTTTTTTTCTCCCTATCCGAATTCTTGTTGATCTTTAATATCAGAATTGCCTGTAATGGCTACTTAAAATTCAGGAATGTTGTTTTAAGGGATTAAGTGTCACTTCTAAAACACAGGAATACACAGCATGGTTTTTTCTTAGACAGCCTTGACTCCACAAATGGATCTGTGCATTAGTCACTTGAGATGCTCTGTGGAAACTGATCAGGTTTAGTGCTTGCCAGAAAATTGTCCCTGGCATTTCATACTTAATGAAATCTGCAAAAATAAAACATTTGTTCCCAAAGTTCTGCTGCGTGTCACCTGGCTGTGACTTCATTCAGTCTAATAAATTGAACAGGCTTACAGAAATAAGCTGAAAACTCAAGCTGATAGGAGCCTGAATGCTCCCTGTTGGTTTTTGTGTTCAGTATAGAGATGGTGTTCCTAAATTTAAGATTTGTTTAGTTATTTTTTGCCTTTATTTGATCATTTGACTACTACAAAATTTCCCAGATACTGGGAAACAGCAGCAATGAGCACACCTGCATGTGAGATCTAAACTTCACTCCTAGAAAGCCTTGTCCATTACTATGGTGTTTCTCTGTTGCTGACAAATGACTGTCTTGTTTAAGTGGATCAAAGCCATTACAGTGACCGAAGATAGCACTTCTATGGAGAAATAGAAGTTCTAAATCCTGACAATTTAGCCAGACTGTCACAGTTATGATATTTTTCCAATGGTGATTAATCTTTTTATTTAAGAAAGAACATGATTGTGACTACATGTGCATAAAATTACATTTGGAATCATTAAGGGGTTTCTCTTCCACTTTTTGTCATATCCAAGAATGTATCAAGCATCTTGCCATGCTCTTAGAATATAAGAAAGCTGAAGAAACATGGGAGGTTCAGAAAACAGTAACTGGTCACAATGCTAATGTTGAGAACTGAATGATAGAGGTATGAATGAAACATGCATAAACTGTGCAAACAGTATTTCAGATGAGAGGCTTCTGCCTTAAATAACCCTGATATCTGGTTGTTTCCATCTTTGAAAAATTCAGCAGAAAGAAACCCTTGAATCCACAATGCAGTAAATCACTGTTTGTATAGGGGATTACTGGGAGGCTGCTCCTGCCACCTTTTCCATTGCAAGAAAGAATCCAACTCTTTGTATGTAACATATTAAAAAGAAAATGAAATTTCTAACATTTAATTTTCTCCAAACTGTGACCCTTCAGCCCATGCGCTTCCGATGTTCCGCGAACCTCGACAGCGAAGCACAAGGAAACAACTGGAGAAGGATAGGTTGGACCCCATGAAGTCTCACAAACCTGAACCTCCAGTAGCAGGAGCAGGTAACCTAGGCATAATAATTTTGGACTGTTGTATGCCAAAGGGGCTATCATGCTTTGGTTCTACACTCATTTGGATTTGCATTTTTTGGGGAGTGACTCTACTCCATGGATGTATGGACAATGTCCAGCACTTTAAGACATTGATGTCTCATTGGAGTGCTTGCCTGCAAAAAATTAGCGATTACGATGGCTTTCTTTGAGTTACATGCTCAGTAAAACGCCCGCCTGAATGCAGCCCCTTCCTATGACATTATATAATGACCTTTTTGTATCAGGTCACCATTGCTGGCTCTGCATATTTCTTAAATATTTTTCTCTTCTTGCCACAGGTCGTGGTGGCCGTGTTGGGACTCACGGGGTCACCCTGTCTTCATACATAGTCAAGAATATTGCCCTGGACAAGACAGACGACAGCAACCCTCGAGAGGCCATTTTACGTCACGCGAAGGAAGCGGAGGAGAATCCATATTGGGTGGCTCCGGCATATGCTAAGTAAGGAAAGAATTAAGTAATATTTCTGGAGGCCAGTAGGAGTTTAGTTAAAATAGATGTTTTTTATGTTATAATTGGCCATTTTTGGATTGCTGCCACAAATATGTACACCAAGAATATGCTGTTTTATAAAGATACGAGTTTCCAGGAGGTTAAATTGTAGTAATTTCATATTTCCACTTTTAAAATGTACCTGCCAGTGCTAGAAGTTGTTTGAAAGCTCTCAAAGCTGATTTGAGCTTAGAATCCTCTCCAAATCAGTGCCTTAAACTGCAGTATACCTTATAAGAGGGTAATGTCCCATTGATACATTGGGATGATTTTCCAATATGCCCTCTAGTTCTGACTGATTCTTAGATTAAACCTTCAAAATATTTTCGTGGGTGATTTCTTGACTGTCTTAAGTTTTTATCTGAATTTTTCCTGCATAAGGACCCAAGTAACTGCCTGAATTAACTTTATTATTATAAATTTAACTTTTATATTTAATTTATAATTTAATCTTTAACAATATTAAAAAATGCACTGATAAAATATCCTACCAAAAATTCAACATAAAGGAACAAATTTTTAGGTGTTACTAAGTTAAAGTGCCTTACGAAGATTTTTGTGGTAAAACCTTGGTGATCCCACAGATGGTACTTTAATCCATTTAAATTATACGTGTGAGTATGGTATTTGTGTGTTTATTAAAATGAAAATTGTACAATATTCTTTTTGAATGCTTTCTACCCAAGGAGATTTTTTCCTAAAAATAAATACATCTCAAACAATTAAATACATTCACAATAGTATTAAAAATACTATTTTACTATATTACTACATAAATGCATTTCATTTCATAATGAACCGAGACTACCTCTTTAAAAATTACTAGAATTGTCACATTTTATTATCATTGATGGAGCTTTTTTCCACAAAATAGTGTCAAGCTGTGTTTTCAAAATGCATAAGGAAAACATTTTGAAAGTTAAAACAGTCTTCATGGAACAGTCTGCCCATAATGAATTGCTTTTCTATTTTGCAGCACAGTGTTCTATCTCCAAGACTGTACATTCATTAGTACTTTACTGACTACATTTTTTAATTAGTGTTCAGTTCTGTAGTGAACCAATCACCACCTCTTTCTAGAAATTTGAAATATTTTATGAATCACAGCTTGTTTCAGGTGGTGACATTTGTTTTCTGACTTGACCCACATGTTCACAAAGGTAACTAAATAGCAGTTCCAAAGAGGCTTGATAACATCAGTGACCCAGCCTGGCTTTGACCGGGTAATTAGTAAGTATGGCACACTTGTAATTGTTAAGTATGTCATTTGGTGTTATACATCAAACCAATGCATTATTCAGTATCACTCCTGGTACCCAAGATGGGATATTTGAAAGCCTAATTCTGTAGCATTTGTTGTGATGAATATGCTAAATACTGATTTTTAATTGTTTGAGAGTTCATGATTGCTAGAGAGGAAATATACTCCGAATGTATAGGTATCTGGTTTTATTTGAGGAATCCATTCTCAAAAGTAAATACCATCACACATTCCATCAGGTAGATAGACATATCAGCATATTTTTGGCTTAGTAACTTCATTGATTATATATTAAGTTTCATCCCCAACACATGCAATGTAGTAGACATGAAAGTTTTAAAACAAAGCTGTGTTAGAGGAGGCTTACTGTGTCAGGTGGCAAGATCTCATTACAGTTCCTTGTTAAAGATGTGGCTGCAGGGGAAGAGGAGAGCTGGCTGAGAAGCGGGCAGGATGCAAGTCCAGACTGCTATTAACTTACACACCAGACGGTGATATGTATGCGGGGGAATTGGACTGCAGCCAGCAGCACACTGCCTTGGTGGCTTTGTAGCTGATAAATCTCATCCTGGTGAAGCTGCCATTATCCTTGCTTTAAAAGCTTCAATTTCAGATATAGTCTGTGCAGAGAACGTTAAAAAGACTCCCAAACAATAATAACATTATTAATAACAATAACATAATAATAACAACAATACTAATACTAATAATATCTAAGACAGTGAAATGCAGAAACTTGATTATGTGTCGTAGTTTCTTAGTTTTCAGAAATTCATGACTATATTAACAGCCACATAAAGCTGTGTTATTTTAATATATATCATATATTAATATATGCTATTATAAGAATTATATCCTTCATCTAACTTTACAGAGCACGGATATTTAACCAGTTTATAAAACGTATTTTACAGATGTACTTACAGACTTATATTTAATAAAATATGCAGATTGCAAGTAATTGATCCAAGTTATCATGCAGGGCTGGTTTGTATACTGGGCAGCTGCTTTAGCTATAGCAGAAGTTACACTGTAGATTTAGGAAAGGTGATATTCTGATGCATTTTTAAAATCATACACTGAGTTAAGACCTAAAAAATATACATCCAGTATGTTTCATTTTTAAAAATAGTTTTTATTCTTCTACTATATTCTTCTACTACTGGTTTCCCACATTTCTTGTAGTAAATTTTTTCTTAAAATATGGTATGAAACTATCCACTTGATATATCTTTTGTTTGACAAGGCGTTTGGTCCTGTGATGTCTATGAACATAAAGTTTTCACTCTCCTTCTTCACAAAACGTGTGAGGAAACTATAGTTACTTAATTTTATCCAGTGATAGTTATTAAGTAATTTTATACTGGAAAGATTAAGAAATGCCCTTTTCTGGTTAATCGGTTTTTGTAACTTGGAGTATGAAGACTGGATTGATTTGTCTGTTCCTGATCCATCCTGGCCATATCGTTCTCAATCAGTTAACAGATTTAATGCTTTTGAAATTGTATATGAGGGAGAGTCACTTCTTTACATGGGTAGGTAGTGACTGGATAAAGGGAAATGGTTTTAAACTAAAAGAGGAGATATTTAGATGAGATGTTACAAAGAAATTCTTTACTCAGAAGTGAGACACGATGCCCAGAGAAGTTATGAATACGCCATCCCTGGAACAGTTCAAAGCCACGCTGGATGAGGCTCTGAGCAACCTGATCTAGTGGAAGGTGTTCCTGTCCATGGCAGGGGAGTTGGAAGTGGACGATCTTTAAGGTCCCTTCCAACCCAAACCATTCTATGATTCTATGATTTTCACTTCAATAAATTTCCCAAGAAACACATGATTTCTGCTGTTAGTCTATGCATTCTGTGTAAAAATAATATATCTTCTTTTATGCTTAATTTTCTCTTGAAACTGAATATTCATTTGCATTATTTATCACTTGAAAAAAATTTTAAGCTTGACCTTTCTCTTTAACCCTAACATTTTAGCCAGAAAGGAGGGCTAAGTACGTAAGAGGCAAAAGAATGGGTGAAAAACAGATGCTGCTAAAAAGGATACTGGGGTTGATAAGGAGTACATGCTGAATCAGGAGATGACATGTCACAGAAGCCCAGTGTGAATAAAGTGTCAAATAAGAAGTGATCAACACAGCAGAAAAATCTTAATGTATGAGGATAAAAAGAGATCTTGAGATTTCTCAGGAAAAAGCTTGTTAGAGTCCTTGGCAAGAGCCATTCCAGTGGAGTGAAAGGAAAGGAAGGACAGATTGAAGATTTCAAGAACTACAGGAAAGGAACTTGAGGCATCAGTTGTAAATGTTTGAAAATTACATTCTTTGTGAGCTGTTTGTTTTAACACAGCTGTACAGATATACTATAATGACTTCAGATGTCCCTCTGAAGGATCAGCAGGAATTACTAAGCATTGTAGCTGAGTGCCTAATCAGGCCCAGATGCAGCTTTTTCTGTGTCAGAGAGAAAGTGAGGATGACATTTTCCTGCTCAGCAAGGTAAACTGGAACTCTTGAAAATACCTTTAATTTCACTGATATTACCCCAATTTTGCAGTCTTTTTCATTGCTGCTTGTCACTATCAAAAAGGAATAACTTGAAGCAAGTCTGTAGCTGTGTTGTGTTCACTGAACTTTTTCTCAAGAACATTGCCAGTCTGTGTGAAGTGTTAAGTCATGTAATGGCTCAAGTATCACTAGTTGAAAAATCAGGACTGAGCATAATGTCTTGTACTAGCAGCCTTGTGGCCATGAATTGTTATATTTATCCTAAATATTTTTTTCTAAATTTGTAGTTTTGAGATAGAAGCCCCTGAGATTTAGAAAAGAGACTGGTTGGTGGGGTAAAGAACAAAAAAGGCTCCTGATGCTAAAAACTTCAACTTCCAGTCTGGAAGTGACCTTTATGACATTATTCTAGTTTCCAAGCATGCTTGAAAAATCATTTTTCTTTGTTTCAGTGCAATATAAACACACATTTCAAAAGTTACTTTGACATGAGTCACGTGTTGTGATATGCAGTTGTCATCTCCAGCTGGTTTTGCTGAAGCAGTGTTATTTATCTGCTAGTCTATGATCCTCACATATCAATGAGCTACTTTCACTGGATCCTGTCTGAGCTTCTTCTTTCCCCCCCTTCACTCTTAGAACCAATCCTAAACATACAGAACGTAATATCCAACATAAACAAAACAAACAATTCGATATCCAGCATAAACAGAACAGACAAATACAAGCATCATAGAGTCACCCTAGGACAGATCCCTGAAAAGCAATTAAGAAAAACAACCTATAACCAGAGGGATCATGGTGACTCTAAAGCAATCTTCATGGCCCCTGGAAATTTTCAAGAGGTCTGCATATCTGAGTATCTTGAAAACCACTGAAGTAAAGAGAAGCACATAGTATAAATAAATCATGCTAGTTTGTTTTCCCATTTTTGTTTGCACCCTGTTACCATAACCCACAACAGGAATGCATCTTTCAGTGTATGAGATACTGGTTTTAGCTGACAGTCATGTGGAAACATAGGTTCATAGAACATTTTAGGTAGGAGGGGAATGCCTGAAGTCATCTAAGTCCAAGCTCCTTCTTAAGGTGTGTTCACTACTCAGATTCAGTTAGATTTGGGTTGATCAACCAAAGTTAAATATCGTTAAGGATGGAAATTCCCACACCTGTCTGGGCAGTGTATTCTAGCAATCTGGTTGGCAGGCACAATATGGCCTTGATAAGTCCCTGCTGGCTGTTCCCTACCACTTTCACATCCTTTATGTCTGGAAGTGCCTTCCACTGGGATTCATTACATAGCTTTCCTGAGAACTTATGTTGGGTAGTGTCACCGTGAAACACAAAGCAATCACACGCAGACAAGAGATTTCTGCAGAGGTTCTTCTGATCCAGCTTCCAGCTGAAAGGGCGGAGAGAAGAGACCCCTTTGTTTATTCTTTTACTTTTATACATTTGTGGGTCTAGCAGAAGATTGGCTTTTTGGGGTTTCCACCCCTCAGCCTCAGTGGTCAGACGAATTGTCAGTTACAATTGTTTTCAGGTTAGAAATATGCAAACAAAGGACAAAGAATGAAAAACAAAGGATTTGTTTATATTACTTCTGTGGGAAAGGTAGAAAAACTGCTCTAATATTCTACAGTAACTAAAAGATCTGACTCCATTTATGAAAATCAAAAGGCTAATAAAGAAACTCAGAAAAACCAGGGTAACAGGGTAGTTCCCCAAATCCCCCTTTTGCCCCTCGCAAAGATGATGGTTACTTTTTCTAGCCATTGACACCCTCTCCCAGTCACCATATCATCTCAGTGGTGACAGAGTGCCCTTGCAGGACCGCTGGATCCACCCATCTGGTACGGATTTTTACATGTCCAATGAGCTACAAACTCTTGTCTTCCACTTCCTCTTGGAAATGTCTCGGTCCCTACCAAAGACTCTGCTGTCATGTAGGAGTGCTTGCAGTCCTGAGGACAGACCTTTTCAGGGAAAATGGAGCCAAAAAAAGCACAGAGTATCTTGACCTTTTCCATATGCTGTGTTAGTGGTTTACCTGCTCAATAAAGGACATCTTCTTTCTCATTCCTTTGGCTGTCAGTGTAGCTGTAGATGTCGTTTGTTGTGGTCTCTCACATTTCTCTCCTGTTTCAGTTCTGTCTGAGTTTTGGCTCTCCTAACTGTTCCTCCGTGTTCATGTAATGCCTCTGCTCCTCTTAGCTGCGGGTGTTCTTGCCTCCTCTGTGTTCTTCCTTTTTGGAGTCTGTGGTTTATCACAGTCCAATCCATATGCATCCATGCCAGACTACTGCCAGGCTGTGCTTTCTGCAGATGAAATGTAATCTGTTTTGAGGAGATTTCCTCAAAGATCAACCAGCTTTCTTCAGGGCCCTTTGCCCTCCATAGTATTCTGCCATGGGACCTCCCCAACAGATCCCTAACAAACTGAAATCAACTCCCAAAGTAAAAGATAAATAAAACTGAGACATTTGATGGGGAAAAAGAACACAGCCCTCAGAAATAAGAATATTTATTAGAAGAAAACTTGTTTTGATATTTTTTGTGTAAATATTAATCATACAGCAAAATTTTTCTACACTAGCAATCTCCAGTGCAGTTACTAAGCAGAAAAAAATTGTGTTTAAATTAGATGAAAGGCTCATTGCTGATAAAGCAATAACAAAACCAGTGTTTTAAAATGGTCAGGCATATGAATCACCCTAGGTGCCCCAGTTACAGCTATGTAGCTTGTAGAGGTGTTTACATTTCAGCTGAGGCTATAGCTATTCCATGGTAATTTTAAGAAGTGAGGTAGCAAGCCTGCATGTTTTTTGCTTTAGCTGAATACTGCTAGATTATGATACGGTTTCTCTCTTTTTTTCCCCTTTTTTTTCCCCTTCTTCCCCTACCTCAGCTTTCCTGCACTTGGTAGCACCTTTACCTTTTCTGAAGTCTATGCCTTTCTTCTGTGCCACTGCCATCCTGGAAAAAAAACCCAACAAGTTTTGCTGTTTGTTTCACAAATTTGTTCATTCCTCTAAGTTGGAAATGTTTATCTGAATTATGACAGTTGCGGGTTTGTGGTCAGAAATTATGACCATTTGATTAGTTGTGCTTTACTAATGAAACTCTTAATACTGGGGTCATCCTAGAGGACATTTAAATACTTTTCATCTATTGTGATAAAAGGAGGCTAAAATTGCTAAAATGGGCTAAATAAACTTTTGTCAGTATGTTGGAAAAAAAGAGAGAAATTCTTCCTTTTTCAGCAGCTAGCAAAATCCAGTATTTCTGCCAATTAAGCCTTCATCGCTGGTATCTGTTTTGGATTGAATGTTGATTTTTTTCCCCCCTATTTTTAATAGGTTTTGTTTGTTTGTTTGTTGTTTTGTTTGGGTTTGGTGTTTGTTTGTTTGTTTACTTCTTTCTTCAGCAATGGGATAAATAGAGTTTATATAAGTTTTTAAAAATGAAATTTTGAATTTGGAAAATATTTTGTAATCTCAGTTATGCTTTCCATGGACAGCAGAAGGACTCATCTAACTTCCACAGTATAGGTCCTCATCTGGGTGCAAGGTCTGCTACAGCCTGCACCCAGTGGCCATGTGCCAGTCGGAGTTCTGCAGTAGGGCCATCTCTGGAATTACCAGCATGACCCTTCCCTCCGTGGCAAGTTTGGAGGATGGAGGAGCAGGCATGGCAGCAGAAAGATCCTGTGTGTAAGGGCAGTTGTCTTTGACTAGTTTTGGTGATTTTGAACCTATTTGTGTCACATATTTAACAAGTGGAGAATCCTGCTCTATAAGAGCTGATGGCTTGCTATTACTCTTTGAAGTCAGAGGCAACATTGGATTTTGCCTATTGTGCTACATAAGGCAGGTACAGTTTTTTAAGGTTTATCCATTTTGTAGAGTTTTCCAAATAGTACTTGTTAAAATAATAACGCTTCACATTCCTAGAGTGATACAAATACATTAGTTAATATAGTCATGAGATGACGACTGCCTTGGCTGCATTTTATACTTCGACATGTTGAGAAGTCGAGCACAACCAGCATCAGAAATCTGATCATTTCAGTTCTGCAGTGATTGTACTGAGAATTAAGTTGGAAAAGGGGGTCATGACAGTTGTTAAAGTGTGAAACAAGGGAACTGAATGTCCTAACAGTTTATTGAATTGCTATTTGATACTGTTCATTTAAAAAGTAATCAATTAGGTTTGTAAAGTTTAAGTGATATTTAAAGTTCACACTTTAATGTGAGGAGATAAGAGTAGAGGAATTGATACCATGAAGCTTGACACTTGGTTAACATTGTGTTCTCATATGCAGATCAATATGTTTTTCATGTTACAGTAGTGTTAGATAAAGTTTCTGGGGGAGAAGCTGTTTTTTCATGCATAGGCTTAGCCAGCAACCTGGCTTAGCTGTTCTGTTTTCGCTTACTGGCTGTTATGGAAGTTTCTTTCTGAAAAATCATGGAACGAAGAGGCCAGTGGCTCTGCTTTTCTAGCATGGAATTAAATGTACTTGTTCCTCACTTCTATCTTAATTTTATTCATGGAATACACAATACTGATTGTAATCTAATCAGGAAATAATACTTGCAAAATATGTGTGTTTGTTGTGCTTGTTTGTCTGTGAGCTGCAGGTTTCTTCTGTTCTGAGAAGGTTAGTTGATAGGTTATTGTCAAAAATAAAAAATGGTCGTCTAGTATGCGCTTTTTTTGAAAGTGTCTATATGTATCTATTTTTTTGTGTCTAGTACCCGTCTAATACAGTTTCTGATAAAATATTGTAGTCTGACCACTATCTTAATATTTTTAATGTTTTCTAGAACGCAGCCAAAAACAGTTTTTGCAGAAGTGGAACCAGAAGATGATGAAACAGACAAGCCAGAGTGGAAAAAACGTAAAATTTGAAAAATAATTAGTTTAAAAAATCATTTTAGAGCACTTGAAACAAAATGAAACATTTATTTCTTTATTTGGGATAGTGGGTCAAAATTTGAAAGCAAATGTTACTTCAATTTATTAAACTTGCAGCAATATAAAAAGGGATTGTTGAATTACACTGACTTAATCCTACATCTGAATTTTGTAATAAATAATTATTTACATTGTTCAAATAACTCCTTTATGTCAGTTACTTAGCTTTGTGAGTTAAGTGAAAAATATTTCTTTATAAATAGTGAATTTATTATATTGCCAAATTTTTTTTTTCATTACTGCCAACTTTACAAATGCTATGTCATGACAGTGCTCAATAAGTTTAAGTATACAAATAAAATAGTACAATTTCTCAGACTCCTTTTTATTTTTTCCAGTTAAGAGCTAACAGACTGCTTTACAAGTGCAACAAAATTTAGATTACTTATTACATAATATTCAAGTTTAGTTCATTTGTGTGTTCACATGAGTTACAGTTCAGTTCACACTCTGTGTGATTTGTAGAAAACCTACTTTCTAGTATCTGTACTTCTTTGCATGATGTTCCTTTTCAGTATGTGTAATATCTACAGTAGCATTGCATACAGCTTTTATTTTTTAAAAAATGTGAAATTGCAATGGACAGTTGCATAATCTAGTGTAGTAAAAGTAATGTGCTTACTGCCAAGTTGATGCAAAATTTTGTTCAGGTTTCTTATCCGTATTAGTCTGTATGGATAAGTTTTAGGATAGAGCAGGTCTGTGTATTTAATACCAGGTCTTCGTGTGTATTGACTTTGTTGCATACCTGAATTATGTATATCCTATCTCACACTCTCTGAAGGCTGATACTATTCTTTATAAAGTAGTTTGTCTAAATATGGAAAATTCTCATTTTTAAACACAAAATTGCAGTTCTGAGTGTTATAAAGGGCAGGACAGATTTAAAACTAATGACTTCCCTTTAGAGAAGAATAAAGAACTTAGGTTTGTTTTAGGCATTTATGTTGTGATTATAATAATACACAGTATGCTAAGTACTGTGATTATAATAATGCACAATATAACAAGCAGTCTGCATTTCCTCTAAGAGTAGAGAGTAATAGACATGATAAGCAATCAAGCTTTCTTACTTATGAATAGATCCTGGGGGCATATTTTAAGACTATATTTAGCAAAGCCCTTAATCACCTTCCTAACCTCAAGACTGATAGTCAGCAGAGCTTAGATTTTTTTTTTTAAGCATTGTTCTGCGTCACTATTTTGTTGTATTATTTCCTTTTCCAAGCTTACCATTCTTTTTCAATTATTATTTTTATACTTCGGTGAAAACTTAAGTCTGACTTCTAAAGTATAATGAGAAGCATTGGCATAAAATACCCACTACAAAATGTTTCCACTGCTCCCACTACTGTAGTCTTTTGATAAGAGTAGAACTTCAGTGCATAATCCACAACTTGTCTTTGACCCTTGTAAAATTATTTTAGTATGTACTTGTGTAGAATAGCAAATCAATATTTAATTTAAAATTGGAGCTGTAATATGTAGAATGAGGGACTGAGCAGATGGGTGGAAAGTAAGTGGAGGAGAAAAAGAAATTCCAGATACAGAGATGGAGTCTCTCAAAACCAAAACTTGCTAAAGGCTTCCTTATGCAATCCTCCCCACAAAACAAAAAAACAAAAGATGGCATTGCTTCATTTAAGATTATTTTTTGTCTTGTGTTTCATCCAACTATAGCCCTACAAAATAAAGTATTTTCAAAGAAATTTCTCTAAAGTCTCAATTAATAATTTTAGTGGATTAATATGTTCTTCATTTTAGGCTGAATATTAGAATTTTATCTTTTCCTTTGTTAGTTGTTCACTGTGGCAGTGTGTCTTAGGGAGCAGAGCTGCCGGGAAAAGCAGATGAGGAAAAATGGTGCAGCTGTTCTTTGAGAATGAGAAGAACTTCTCCTTTTATGTTGTTTTTCGTATCAGCTATATCTTGTTTCCTAATTATTCCAGGAATTAGTTCTGTAAGTGAACACTGCAAAAATTCTGTTGGATTTTCTGTAAGTGTTCATCATTGTTACTTGCAGTAATTGTCTTGAATGACTGTTCTAGCAGCCTAGAATTTAAAACAGTGCCAGTGCCACTGCAGGTATGTATTAAAAGTATTTAAAATTAACTTAAGTTTAATTTATACTTTAACTCTTGGCTTGGTTCATTTGGCATAGCCCTTAAACTGAATTTCCAGGGATGTTCACCAAGGCACATCTTAAAGCATTTTAAAAAATAGTTTTAAATCTTGAACAGGTCAATGGTAAGAGTTAACCTAATCAGAAGGAAGATGTGAACAGTCTGCTTGACCATACTTGGGATAGTAAACTTGTGACTCAAGCCTTTAAGTTGTCTTCGGAAACATCTTAACATTAAAACTATCAGCACAAATAAATATTTGCTATGAGAAATGGAACTCTAGATGCAAACTGGAACATGAGAACTCTATTGTGTAAATTTTTTAAAAATATGATTTTCTTATAAGCTTCCCAAAGCCTTTAACAATTGCAAAGTTATAATCTTGGTCCTCTATGTGTCTGTATTTAAAGTGGCCAGAATCCAGATGGGAGTTTGTTTCTGCATTGCTGAAAGAAGGTGGGCTTATTTTGTTTGCTTCCTTAGAAGAGTTGTTTACAGAGGTGCTGTTGCCTTAAGTTTTAGCTTTCATTTTATCCAGATTCTGTACTGCATTAGTATATAACTCTGGACTTCATATCAAGTGTTAGCAAGTTCTCTCCACAGCTTAGTTGGACAAAACAATCCTCTTCCAGCCTGAGAACCGAGGACACCGTTGCAGCTTCAGGCCAAAAAGTACAAACAACGGCGAATTGAGGAGAGCAAACTGGGAGGATGGGGCTTCATAACCTGAAGCTGTAATTGGACAATTGACCCCAATATGTAAATGGACCAAAACTTATAAAAGTGTGAAAACTCGTGACCTGTCATCCATTTGGGTGTAGCCTTGGCCAGGCTCTTGTATTGCCCAAGGTGCATCCTTTGAAGGCCTTTTAATAAATAACCAACTTTATTCCTTTAACACTGTCTAGCCTCTGTTCTAGGTAGCCTCTCAAGGCATCAGTACCGTAATCACTGCATGCAGAAAGGCTTCCATGATGCTTTCTCCAAATCTGGATTTTTCTGTGCAGCCTCTGGATGTTTCTTTATAGTAACTTATGGTCTTTATCCCTTCGTGCTAACAACAGTTGTAGACCAGCTGTTAGGTACCTCTTGCCTGTCCACAGGCCCAGACATTCCTCCCCAGACCATTGCAACCCACCAGCTACCAGTCAGCCCCACTTTCCATTCCTTGTTGGTGTTGCTGCCACTGTTACAGGATTCTGAATTTGACTGTAGTCCTGTCCTGTCCTCCTTATTTCTTTTCCTACAGTATTATTTAAGTCATCTGCAACAGGTGAGAAGTTTGATAAATCCTGGCACTTTTCTCTGCCTGTTTGCAAGTATTTGGTGACTGTTTTAAATTTCCTTTCTTGTCTACTTCCTATGACTTACAATTTACCGAAGATGATGCTTTTGCTTCTAGTTTTTGGATTGATAGCAAGAACTGGGACTTTGTCCCCAGAGGGTCCAGTTGTTGGCTCTTTTCTCATGAATCCATGCCTATTTCATGTTCCTTATCTCAACTGCATTTTGTGTGTTGCGGAAAATTATGTATTATGGGAAAAGAAACCACGATCCATTCTCCTATCACTTCCATCTCTGCTGGACCCTGAGGAGTGTTCTGCCTTTCTGAGCTGAAGCGCCATCATCTTGGTTATATGTTTATCCAGTTTCTTTGACCTCTGATGACTTTGGAGGTGTCCAGCTTGAGACATTTGTAGCTCACATCTTCCTTTAATACTGAATCATAAGAATTTTGATGTAGCCTGTTAGTCACAAGAGTATTGCAAAATCCCTTATGTTTATTGTCATGTTAAATGCCTGTATGTCCTTCTAGCCTGTCTCTCAGCAATGGGAATTTACTGAAATTTAATGGGAATTAACTACAGTTGCCCCATTAAAAATCAGCAGGTTTGTTTAGACTTCTTACTTTGGGCAGTCTGGGAGTTCAGGAGGTTCTGTCCACTGTTGTTAATCCCTGGGCCCTTCTAATCTGTTGGACTTTCATGCTTGCACATGAATAAAGAGTTGGATAGTTGGCTAGCAGACACGTCCTTATGCTTGCCTGGAATTGAAGCATAGATGTATCTTATTACATCAGTTTTAAAATCTGCTAGGATTTTTGGCTAATCCTGTTTAAACACAATTTTGGATACTATATGCACTCAATATGCACTTCATCCACTGTGACTTCAGCACCTAATAGCTTCATGCAATCTGGACAGCTCTGAAATGTGAGATATTTGTCTGTAGCATATAACTCCAGAAAAGGTTTTCTTCCCATCCTACATACAAAGGTGTTGTCTCCCACTTTGGCAGCAGTGTCTTAGATCAGCTTCTTGGAATCTTCACAACCTTTGTGTCAAACAACAAGAGCACCTTTGGCAATAGTTTGTGATTTTTTTTTATTATTATTATTTTTTTTTTAAATGGTGATGACCAGAAACTTCATCTTGTTCTGTGACAGAGGACTTAAAACAAGAATGATTGAGAAAGCACAGCCAGTACATCTCTCTTTTTTTTTTTTAGTCTTAGCTGTCCCATGAGGCTGTTGTGTGTCAGGCTAGTGCAGTTTCTGTTACTCTTTCAAACTATTTCCTTGTTCTGTCATGAAACAGAAGATGCAACAGATTAATACCTGCAGTAGATAAACAAGGGCTAGATGGGTCCTTGAGAAGTTCTGTACTCAGAACTCAGCTCATCTATACCTGAACAAGGTCTGGCACATTTGCTGGACCTTCAGTTGGTGTGATGATACACCCTACACAACTGCCCTAAACAACCTGTTCTAGTGCTTCATTCTTAGCACTAGAAAATTTTTCATCCTCTCGAAGAAAAACATTCTTGCAAAAAAATTAAGACTGTTATTTCCTATCCTGTTCCCAGCAGTCATTGAATCCAGTTTATGATGTTCCTCTTTGCAGCAGGTTTTTATTAGGTTTAAATTTTATTATCTTCTTGTGTCCCCTCTTATTCTTTCAGTTTTACTTTATGATTTATGTTTTCTGGCCTGTCATCAGTACTTATTTTTCTCTGCCTTGTTCTCGTTGTCCATATTTCCTGGAGTGCACTACCCACAATTCGTACAGTGTTTCAAATTAAGCTACTTTTTTAGTGCTACTAAGTAAACAGGAAAAATGTTTGCATGTCTCATTACAGTCACTTTTTTTTTCTCTGCAGTTTGGCCAAACAGATTTGTGTTCAGGACCTGTTCAGTTTTGAAGTCGTCTGGCCAAAGCAAGGTGCAAACGACCAATTGTCCACTCAACAACACTGTCTTTATTTGGTAACATTTAAGTGTATAGGGAAGGAGAGAAATAGTGCAGGCAGAAGATGGTCACCACTGTGGATCCAGTGGCTTTGGTCCTTCTCTGCCCTGGGCTTCTTCCTGGTGGTGGGGGTGGTCATCAGGGGTCTTCTCCGGAGGTTGTACAAAGCAAGTGCCTCCGAAACTGAGTGTCCTATTTCTGACCCTATTTCTTGTGCTAGTCCAGTTATTTCATTTGTAACCCATACTGCAGTTGAATGTTATAGTGAAAACTGTGTCAATCTTGCTCCCAGCAAGGTCAAAACTGAAACTTTGTTTCAGAGGCACCTATGAAGTTTTCCGTAAAAAGCTTTCACCATCCAGCAAATGTAACTAACGCTTTCCTTATAGGTCCTAATCCCACTAAATCCAGAACTCCCACTGCAGACCTGCTGCCCATTCAATTCACCATCTAGTCATTATGTGTTATTCTTTTGAGTTTTGTTCTTTGTGCTGAACTTCACAGTGAAGACTCAGGCAAAGAACTCATTGAGCACCTCAGCCTTCTCTGTATCAATTGTTATCAGGCTGTTTTCTGTCCTGCCTGGCAAGATTTTTTACACGTAGTAGTGGTGAGCTCTTGCTCTAAGCGGCCTTAAAGTGCTGCCAGCTCTGGTCAGTGTGATTAAGATTAAGAACAGTTTCCTGAGGGATCTCATTCACCAACACCTTAAACAGGTCTGAGTTTTCTCTTATAACCTTCAGGGTCCTGACCATTGTCTTTGCCAGGCCCACGCTCCACAAGATCACGAATTTCACCAGGGCATGGTCTCTACAGCCCAGGCTGTGTCCAGATGAGCTCTAATGAGCTCATCCTCATCAGTGAGTGCCAGGCCCAGTCATGCTTCTCCTCAGTTGGTCTGGCCAATACCTGGACCAGAAAGTTGTTCTCTGCACACTCCAGGAGTGCACTGGACTGCCTACAGCTGGCTGTATTGCTCTCCCAGAAGATGTCTGGGTGGTTGAACCCTCCCATCAGGATGAGAGGGGGTGAGGATGATGTGCCCTGCAGCCAAAGCAAGAAAGCTTCATCAACAGGCTTCACCTGATCAGTGGCTGGTATGTAACCTCAACCACCAGCTATCCATTCTTGGTCCTGTCTTTATTTTTTAGCTACAGACTCTCAACCTGTCCATGGCTGTTTCCCAGACAATTTTTCACCTATCCCTTCCTTAACATAAAAGGCAACACCCCTGCTCCTCCTTCCCAGTCTATCTCTTCTGAAAAGGTTGTACCCTTAATTACACTGCTCCAGTTATGTAACTTGTCCCACCATTTCCATGATAACAATTGTGTTACAGTTTGCTAATTGCATAATGATTTTCAGCTCCACTTGTTATCAATGCTGTGTGCATTGGGGTAGAGACCCTTTAGCTGGGCTGTTGACCTCTTCAGCCTTTGGGAGGGGTCCTCTACAACTCCTTTGGGAAAATTTACAGGTTATTTTGCTGCTGTTCCCTAAAGTCCTGTTGTTTCCTGTTTCCTCACTGACACCTGCTAGACCATAATTTTCCCCACTAAATCTAGTTTAAAGCTTGGCTGTAAGTCTTGTGAACTTGGTCCCCAGACCACTCTTACCCTGCCTGGTCAGGTGCTCCACAGCTGGTGCCAACATACCCAGTCTCTCCAAGGCCCATTCCAGATCACAGACCCAAATCCCTAAGCATGGCACTGTCTTGCAGCCAGTCATTCACCCCATCTACTTATTTCACTCTACCAGAGTCCCAGTGCCCTACCAGGATGGTAGAGGAGAGCACTACCTGTGCTTCAGATCCTTTCAACTTCTTTTGGAGGGACCTGAAGTCCCTTTTGATATTTTGAAATCTCTTTGTCCCAGCATCATTCAGTCCAACATGAAAGAGTAAAAGCAGATTATAGTTCTCAGCTTTTACCAGGCTTGGTAGCCTCTTTGCAACATCCTGAATGTGGCCCCCTGGTAGGCAATCCATTGTGTTTTCTCAGAATGTGTTATTGTTTAGGTCAGATTATTTTGAATTTTCTCTCGGACCTAAAGTGCTGCAAATTTTTACAGCTTCCAGTTGTCAGTGGATGTAACAAATATAGTCCTTGTTCATTCAGGTAAGCTACTAATGAAGCTGGTGGTTAGCAGCAAATCCATGAAGTTTCCCCTATGTGTGGGAGGGAAATGTCTCAAATACGTTAATTTTCTTAAGGATTCATAAACTTAATGTATGCAGAAATTTTTGAGCAAACATTTGGCTTTCCAAGAAATTTTTGGATAATTCCTTTAATGTCATTTCAGGATTTTTTTCATGGCTTCAAACCTTTGTGTCCAGTGGGAATCCTGACATTATCAGTGTTAGTTGTGGAAGACCTCAAGGCCTTGTGCTCAGTATTTGTCACTCTGAATATATATCTAAGCCTGTCTCAGGTGTTTTGATCCTGAATTCTCCCTTGCTTCAATTTTCATAAAATAAAAAATGCTATAATCTCATGTCATTTGTGAATCAGCAGTAGGGTGAGCTGCTCATCTATAGGTATGCATGTGTTCTGATCTATGATAGGACTGAGTTCCTACATCCATACCTGGCAAGAGCTGTGATAGTGCAGGGAGATCTGCAGTTACTTTTTTTGTGGTGATTGTGTTACTAGCACGTGGACTCTCCAAAACATTTTACTGAAAATCACTGTCTTTATTTTAGCCCATTGATAACACTTGTCAAGATCACCAGGACTGCAGTGCAGCTGATTTAAGAAGACAGGAGTGTACATGACATTTATTCAAGGAGCTGTTTTTATACACTTTTTCAAGACACAGTATTTCCTTACATGACCCTATCCCTGTTGCCACGTCAGCAACATGTGTCCTAAATGTCTTCATTTGGGGTGATCACAAGCCATTAAGGTGTCTGTCAGCTTCCAGCAGGCTCCTCTCCACAGGGCTCTGCCGTGTGGCACCTTCTACCGCCGGGGTCCCATGGAGGCAAACTCCTTTGTGCTGCCATGTGCTTCTGCAGGTTGGTCCCACAGCCCACAGCTCATCTCCACCCCATCTCTTCCCTCATATAGGCATACCTCTCCAACACACATACACTACACAAGTGGTGGTGCAGCCATTTTAAGCCAGCTGGGGATTATCCTCTTTCTGTCTTGTTCACATCTATTGCCTGTTGACATCTCTAATGCAGCGAACCCTGAGTTTGCAATGGTTATGCAAGCAAAAAACTTCAAGTCTGCTTGTAATTCTAAGGAAGTATATGTCTTAGCTAATAGATTTCAAATTTTTTAACACTCTGACTTTAAACATCAACAAGGAGTCCCCTCTGTGAGGAAGTTCATGTATGGTTTGCAGCTGACTCTTCATTTAAAATTACTCGAATAAGCAGAGGAAAATATCAGGAATATTCCAAATAGAGAAATTAGTGTGTTCAAAATAGCCTTTGCAGGCAGGGTTATCATCAATAGCTCTAAGGTTTTATGGTAGTTTCCAGTAAGATCCTCTTGATTATTCATAAAATACTTTCAATGTATATATACATATATATTCATGTATTAATTAACTGTGTCAATAGTGGGAAAAATTACCACTTTGGGGAGAATATGAAGTACCCACTTTGTTACAGTAATACCACGATAATTTGTACAAAGAAGAATCTGTAGGCATGTCCCTGTATTTTACCTGGGCATCACAGAACTGGTGCAAAACTATTGCTATTGCAAAGATTCAGAGAAATTGAATTCGGTTTTTAAATGCACAATGTAGCAATCAAAGAAAAAACAGAAGCAATTTCAGACTAAGAAGGCAATGCCCAGTGGCTCAGGAATTTTCACCTGAAAATTTTATTTCGCATGAACACGTGTGTGAGCTCTTGCAAAAGGCAAGGAAACAGGTAATGATAAGTAACAGGGCACAGAGATGAGTGGGAGGTGAATGGTGGGATGCTGCAGGAAAAGGGAGTTTGTGTCCGGTTTTATGTAACATAATTTTACATTACCCCCTTCAAGATCATCAAACAGTGTGTTAATGCAATTAACAGATGATACAGAAGAATACTGCAAATGCTATTGAAAAAAGAGAAGCAGGAAATAACAAGAACTCACCCTGACAAATGCAAGATAGTACATCTGGAAAATGATTATTCAAGATGCAGATTGTTTTTTCTTCTCTGGTGGGATGTCTCAGCTACACCAGAGATAGCGGATGACAATTTGTGTTTCTGAGTTTCCTCTGACAAGGCAGACAAAAAAATGCAGGTGGATCTTCTGCCAAAAGGATTGCTCCTGACTGAGGAGCCAGAGTGACACCCAGGCTGGGAACATAGCACCTTCTGTCTCTGAGCCACTGAGGAGTACAAAGGTGGTTGGGATAGCTTTCTTCTGAAAAGCAGCCTGATAAATACAGTACAGAGGCATCTCTTTCTGCGAGCACCGGGTGCTGATGTCATATGTACTGCAAGTTTTAAGTGCTTCTTTGTGTTTGCAGCCTTGCAAATTCAGCTGTCTGAGAGGCAAACTCTTGTCTCCCATCAGCTTTAAAGAACTGCTTTCTTTCTCCTGCCCATAATTACAGTCATTTGCGTCTTCAAAATCCTAGGGACTTCAAGGGAAGTTGCAGGAGGACACTCTCTCTAGTTGGAAATTTTCATATTTCAGAAGGAAATTCTGCTGATCTTTTCCCAGTCATGCTGTTACCCAAATGCATACGCTTCAGGTTCTCTGTTTTAGAGTTCCTTGTGATTGTTGGATTTGATCCCTCTTTCTCTTAAAGAGCAATCTTAATTTGGGGATTTGGGGATTTGATCTCTTCTTCCCGTGCCACCCCCACCCCCTCCCAACCCATCTTCACCGCCCCATGTAAAACATATATAGGGATTTGAAGGAAAAACTATAATGAAAAAAAATAAGCCCAATATGGGACTTGCCAGCTATGGTTTAGGCCCAGCCAGCAGCCAAGCCCCACGTAGCCACTCACTCCCCCATCGGTGGGATGGGGTGAGAATAGGAGGGGCTAACAGAAAGAGAACCCATCGGATGAGGTAGAGACTTTAATAAAGAAAGCAAAATCTGTGCACACAACAAAACAAAACTAGGAGCTAATTCACCACTTCCCATGTGTGGTCAGGTGTTCAGCTATGTCCAGGACAGCAGGGCCCCATCACTCGTAATGGTTATTTAGGAAGTCAAATGCCATCATGTTAAACATCCCCCCAGCCTTATCCTTTTCCCTCCATTTTATGTCATGAGCATGATGTCACATGGTCTGGAATACCCCTTTGCTCAGTTTTGGTTGCCTGTCCTGGCTGTTTCTCCTCCCAGTTTTCCAAGCAGCCCCAACTTCTCTGCCAGTGTGGCAGTCTGACAAGCAGTAAAAGCTCTGAGAAATGTCTGCTCAACAATAAAAAGAAAACTTTATTATCATCACTGTTTTCAGCACAAATCCAAAACACAACCTCAAACTAGTCACTGTCAAGAAAATTTACTCCAGCCAAAACCAGCACACCAGCCTATTATAAATTGTCCATATGTAGTAAGGTGGAAAATAGTTCCTGCATTTTTATTGACAAAACAGCCCATGCTCAGTTTCCAGATCCCTGTAAAATTTGGTGTTTGCACAATACAAGTGCAGCAGGGTCCTGATTCACAGGATGCTCTTCCTCATCCTGGAAGAACTGCCATCAGACAGATAATCCTTGCACACTAAGGATCATCTGGAAAATTACTCTGAAAGGAATGTTCTGTGTTACACTGACAAAATATTCTATGACTAAACCCAGTGGTTCCAACTCTAATCCTCTTGCATATCACCTGCTAAAGCAACTGAGATCAAGTTGTCTTTAATGTGACAAATGTGTGCGTGTATATATATTGTTTTTTCTATTTATGGGGACAAGCAGTTGTCTAGGGTGGTATTCACCTTAATTAGGGCAGTGTCTTGTATGAAATGTAGAGGGCCAGAGAAACTGAAGCTGGGCATGTAATCAATGAGAGGCACAGCTTGTGAAGTAACAAGTGGAAGAGTCTCACTAAGTCTCAGACTGAGAGACATGAACCTCCCTCAGGCCAACTGGAACATGCTTAGGCAAAATGCTGATATTAACCCTTTGCAGAATGGAAGAGTGTGCTGGAATAACCCTCAAAACAAAGCAAAACACCAAACACTGAACAACCAAAACCAGAAAACAACAAACATAAACAAACAAGCAAACAAAGGACTTACAAAGTGCTGAACATTTTCTTCTTGATGAGATTTTCCCCAGTGCTGAGGCATCCAATTTTAGTTATCCTCTGCTGTGAAGTTCAGGCTTGTGGGATACTATTGCACTGACACTATCTTAGGAAACCTTTCCAGGAGAGATGGGACTGACAGGTGGGCACTCCAGGTGAGTTGTAGGATGAAGCTGGGGGATGAATATGATGCACACCCATGATCATTAGAAAATTGAGTCAGCTTTCAAAGGCTCCATTAAAATAATCAAAAAACACTGCAAAATCATCTTGTAAAAGAAAGATGACAGAAGAGGAAACTTTCAATAAAAATAACTATCACATTCCCAAATGCAATGGTGGATTTTGCTGCTCACAAGATGGTGGGTTTTTTGGTGTTTGTTTTTTTTTTTTCCCCCAGGCTCTGTAAAATACCAGTTTGTATGATTCCTTTGTTAATTTCTACTAGCTCATGCTTGCAGACACACAAAAAAACGGTTCTGGAAATTATATAGGTGTCACAGTGGTACATATTTTTTCTGTGTCTTTTAACCACTTGTTTTACTGTCAGACTACTGTTCTACTCTGGCATACAACAGAGTTTAAATGGTTCTATAAGAGAAGTTGTTTAAATGCTTTTCTTTGAATGGGGAGGGAAGTAATTTAGTTGAATTCTCTAGAGTATCCACCTTTCCTTCTTGCTTTGCTGCAAGACCTCTTTCAAGTTCAGACTTTTAGTCTGTTAGGTTCTTCTCAAACGTGATCAGAGATGGTATAATTTGCTTTAAGAATCTAAATGGGAAAAACAACTATTGCAGCAGGATTGAAGAAATAGAAATACAAGATGGGGAGAACTAATCAAATTCAAATTAGTGGAAGATCTAGGAATATAGTTCAACTACTTCAGTGTCCTTCTGGTGCTCTTTAATAGCATATCTCTGCTGCAAAAAAAAGTCTGTAAGCCAGTTTTCTGAACCAGGGAATTCCTCCTGGCCCGTGTTTTGTGCATGTCTGCCTCCACTCTGCTCCTTGACACACTCTTGGTGTGCTGTTTCATGTGCTCAGCTGAGGAATGTTGCACTTCCTTTGGGAAGCAAGGGTGCTGCACTGGCTCTCTACAGCCTGGTCTCGGCATGGATGATGTTTATTACTGAATCACACTGCACTGCTTGGGAGCCAGGGTTTTTTCTAACCAAAAAGGTTGGAATCTCAAATGTAGAGCCCTCTGCCTGCCAGAATGAATGTGGAGGCTGCACTCCAACAGTCCTAGGCAGAATCAAACCTTGCTATTTCACTTATGACGTTTATAAATGCCTAAACAAACAAATAGGGCCCCAGTGGAACAGCTAGACTCTTCCTTGTCCCAGTACAAGATCTGCATTCCCATTTGCTTCACTCAGCACTTCTGCACAGTCGGGATTTGCTTTAATCTAATGATGAAATGTGTTCTTTTTTTTAACCAGGGATTTTTGCAGGCAATATTTATCACACACATAACTTTTATTTTTAATGACCATGGTATCATTAGACATAGAGTCAATGTTGAGGGAGGGGCTGTGCTCAGCTAGTTGCCCTCTGCAGCTTAACTTTCATCTTCGAACATTAACATGATTTGTTGAACTCCACAATCAAAAATATTGTGCCAGTAGCACAGAGTGAACTGGAATTCAGGAGCCAGCACCTCTGCTGATGAAAATGAGCACTAAGGAGATGCTGTGACTTGAGCCAGCAGAGGATGTTGCCAGCAGGTTTTAGCCTGCTGCTTTTTCCAGAAATTGACACAAAGACACTAGTTTTAACTGGACAGAAAGGCAGCCCAGGGTTCTGTCTGCAGATCATAGTGCTGCAAAGCAGAAGAAGTGAGTCTGCACCAGCACAAAACAAGCATATCTCTGAGGTGAGCTAGTTAATTGCACAAGGGACAAGGACCAGCTGCCAGCAGTCCTGGCTGCAGAACAGCTCCAGGCAGCAGTGATGTGTTCCAAGAGGGAAAGTCAAATGTCTGGTACCAGGGTGGTGGGTATTAGAAGAACTGTGGTCTAACCTGCATGCTCCATAAGAGAGCCTGTCTTGTTATAAGCACTATTGAGAGTCTCCTGCCTTTTCTTTTATGTAAGTGCAAAGAAATCGATCAACTCTTTTGCATAAGTTCCTACAGGCAGAGGAAATTCTGAGCAATTAGGATACAGGTTCTGAGATTTAGTGCATTAAGTCATTTAGAGAACAAACATTACAGAAATAGGGAGGATTTTGAAGCAATTCTTATTGCTTGGGCATAGTTGTGTAAAAATATCAGACAAAAGGCTGAATAAAGGTAAACTGGACGAAATAAAACCAATTTGGTTTGTATGTGGTGGGATTAGTGGAGCCTGCACCTGCAGCACGCATAATACCCAACTCACCTGGAAGGCACACTCACTGCCCAGGTGCACATTATGCCTGGGATCCCTGCAATGAGAGCTCTGTTTTCTTGTTCTTCTGAAGTGAAGTCTCCATCCTTGGGATTTGCACCCCTACTGCTAGCAGGTCTACCATATTTAACTTGTATCGGGAATTTGGACCAATAAATGGCATCAAGTATGCATGTTTACTGTGAAACGTTTGCAGGGAATAGGACTTCAATATGCTCCTGTTGTAGCACGTACCAAAAACAAGTCCTTGGCCCAAAATATTTCTTGTTGAAGAAGTATTTTCATATATGTTTTGTAAAACAACAAGAAACAGTTACTTTTAGTAAACCAAGTGTTTTTAGTTGAGTATGTCTGTGAATTAAGGCTTGTACTTACAAACTTACAACTTAGTTACAACTTACTGTTTTCTAGGGCTGTTCTTTTTGACCGTCACTATAAAGTCCTGAGGTCCTGGCCATATTGTAGTGCCATGAGCACATTACAACCACAATAACCAGCTAATGAGGTGTCAGGGTGATGAGGAGCAGTAGAAGCCCTGAATGTGTTTTGAAGAGAGGGTTTGCATAAGGAAAAACAGCACCTAGGGATTTGCACAAGGAAATAATTTTAAACCAAGAAAATAAAATAACATTGGAAAAAGCATCTGGATATTAGGTGGTTATTCAGAGCTCATAATACACTGTGGTACTGTATGCAGCTCTCTCAGTAGCTAAAATTAGGTGATTATATAAGGAGACCACAGCATACATCTGAATAGCTACTGTATTGGGTTAATGATGTCACTCAAATTTATTGAGTTGCTATGCTATGGCTTGGCCAAGAGGCACCATGAATTCAGCAGCCATGAAATCATAGCCAGGTTAAACTTTAGTGAAGTAAACACAACAGAGGTTTTATTAGGGAAAGCAAAACAATTCTCAACCAGAGCTCTCCCGTTGAGAGTCCCAGGTGACAGTGATGCCAGCTGTTATTCCCTGTAAATCTTCGGGAATGCCCATTTTTAGTTTTTAAACCAATGATAATAGAAATGCTATAATGAATCTATCAGTTTATTATTGAATTGGAGAGCTCAGATGAGCTATTGGTCTTAGCATTTTAATTGCTGGCTATGAAATTGGTTATTTTTGCATTGAGGTCCCATTGCTGAGACAATTAATGAACGCTGTACTGCAAACATTGTTGACATGTGAAAATAAGTGCAGGTATGCCATAATAAAGTGAGAATTTTTTTTTCTATGCATAGTAATGTGCCTTAGCTTTCTCACAGATACAATCCAAATTGATTTTCCTTTCATATTTTTCTTACAAGTGATTTATTTACACACCTATGTTAGGTACTGTAGCTTCCTCACATTTAGTAGTGGTATATATGCCACACATTTCTCCATGTGTGGAGAAATATTTCTCGGAATAGTTGCCAGTTTTATGTCAGCAAAGATTGGGGAGGATATAAAGGTGTAGATGCAGAAACAGGCAGGTTGGTTTCCTCAAATTTTGTGTGACCATATGGCCCTGACCTGTGTTGTTTCTCACTGTGATGGGTATGATGCCTTCATCTGGAACACGCCTGTTAAGATGAGCTTTGGAACTGTCCCCTAGAATTTTGCCATGGGTTTTTTGCTTCCAGTGGCCTTGTGTGCTAGTATCACAAGTTCTGGCATGCAAAGTCTCTGCAAGGAAGAAACCTGGCAGCAAATGAAGGCCTGTTTATTTGTCAGAAGGTGCACGGGATTGCAGAGTCACAGGGCTTTAAAGTGCCAGAAGCAGTTATTTTGGGGATAGCTTGCTGATGAGCAATGATCAGGGCACTGATGGTGGCCATGGTTTGCAGGCCTGGCAGTACAACTGTGACTTCCCATGCTGTATCTGGCAAGAGCTCTGCTTTCCCAGACCAGAAAGCAAAGGCTGCATTTGGAAACTTGTTCTTTTCCTATGTATCTACTCTGCTCTTTGAAGTAACCATTCCCACGCGTTTCCTGTCAGGGGTCCTCCAGGCCCACATACTCTTTTTTCACTCTGCTTTTTTTCAATCCAGAAAGCTGCTTGCTTTAGGAAAGTTTGCCTGGGATTGCACTGTACCCATTTGTTTGCAATGAATGAGAAGCATTTTTCATTTTTGCTGAATTATTGTTGCCAGATACCATGTGTACACATGTTCCTGGCCATCTTGCAGGGGGAGCTGGCAAATCTGCAAAGCTGATGTGAACTGCTCCAGCAACTGAAATGGCTCCTCTCAGCCAGACCCCTGCCGAGGTTGGGAAACACACATGCTTTGCTCTCTGTGAGATCTCCAAAAGAAGGCTTTTTTCAGCTGGATGGTACTGCAGCCTCCCAACTCCAAGCACCTTTCTGCTTTCTCCCTGAATTCTCTTTCATCCCATTTGCTGAGCACTTTTGGCAACACAGGCAGCCTAGAGCAAGTACCTCTGGGGAACACTTAAAAAACACATGGGTCATGAGACTAAAGTTGTGACTTAATGCAGTTTTAGGGCTATCTTTTCTGGGGAGTTTCTTCCTCTAAAACTAATTGTGTGAGAGTTGTTTCTGTCTTCAATTACCTTCATCAGGAGGGTTTTGTAGTGGTCTGTTATCAGAAAGGAGTTGCTTTTTTTGGCTTTTAGTTTCACCATGTCCCAAAAAGTGCGTGTGTTTGCCCTGATTAGCCTCACACCGGCTGGCTGATCCTGGGGCTTGTCAGGATGGACACAACATTCTTGCAGAGCAGTGTTGGAAATGAAGTGCCAAGAGTTAGTAGCTAAGGATTTCTTTCAAAACCTGGTGGGATATTTTGTCCCATTTACAATGCTAGAGCACTTCATTGTACTGCCTGACGTGCTGTGTGGGGTCCATGGGAGAGGTGAGCTGAGCTCCCTTTGTGGCTTGCCATAGGAAGCGTTGGCTGAACGGATGAGTTACCACAAAAGGTTTCCGTTTTGCTGAGCTGACTTCTTCTGGTGGAGAAACAAACTGCTGAGTTTGAAAAAGCGTTAGGAAAAACAGACAATCTTTACTGTTCTTCTTAAAATATTTGTATGTGGAAATGCATAAAAATCCCAAGAAGCAGAGTATTTGCTTTATTCCTCTTGATAAACAGTTATCCATGTGAAACCCTGTAAGTCTAAATGAAGTTGGTAACCACCAAAGTGGCATCACTTTCCTTGATCCTTGTGTGCTATTCCTTGGATATGACTCAGAGGACTTGCTTTAACTTTGTCTGCCAGTGGTCAGTCAGTTGGAGTACACGATTGTTTTATGACCCTTCCTGCAGAAAATACCCTTCTATTCCATTCTAGTCTTTGTATGGACAGAGCCCCATAGCATCAGTAAATCCCGTGCACAGTGGAGGCCACTACACATTTACACAGTACCAGTTGGCAGTGTCATGCCACTGGTGGTGCTCTGTCGGGTGTGAATGTGGACAAATATTTGTATTTCTGCACTGCATCGGCTTTGTTGCCCATGGTTATGGTGTCTGTGCTCAGGGAGGGTGGCAGAGCTCAGTGCTGTGGACCACAGCATATGCAGCTTCTGAGTTTGTGTTACTGAGCAGAGCAGGAAAGATATTTTCCATAGGACCTCCCAAAGGAAGACAGAATCACTACACTGAGTTTTCACTGCTGCTTATGTTTCTTGGATGGGGATAGATATAAAGATCAAGACATCAGCTGAACTATTTCTAGTGTGTGAGGAATTATTGAGCCAAAGCACTAAAAAATGAAAAAGAGGCTCTGCTGTAAAAAATATGCTATATCTTGGGGAAAACCCCAGCTATAAATGTCATCAACAGGCTAAAGAAAAGGCAATAGTACCAAATGATGAGTGGGACTAGGGGAATGTGTGTTACAGAAAGTACATAAGGAACAACTCTTGACAGTCTGAGAAGAGCTGACAATAAAACACATGATTTAATGAGCACCAGAGAGCAGACACAGCTATAAAACTATACATTTAATGGCTGTCCTATTTACTAAGTTATAACCTTGGAAGAGGTGCATAAACATGAGTAAGTCCATGTGAGACTGCACTTTTTTTTCAAAGCAAGGTTTTATTATAATTATTTAAAAGTCTTCACAAAGTGTAATTTTAAAGTACACTTCTGTGTCTGAAGTTATCAAAGATAGGGGAGATTTATGCTTTTTCATGAGACAGGTTAAACCAATATATGAAACTTTTAATGAACTTTCTTGTCTTAAATACAATAACACTGTTGTGGCCTTGACTCTGGACACCCGTATTTTTCATTTATCCTCCGGAGGATGTTGAAACAGTTTTAGGCTGTGTAATATTTCACCTTCTGCTAAAAGGCATGTTATGTAGAGGAAAGCCATGCCATGTTACTGATGTCATGTAAGAAAAATCTGTGAGATTTTTTTGCATTAAATATGGCCAATATCACATCTATTCTAAAATAACAGACAAAAATTTAAATGTATTTAAAATAATCTTTCTGAAGTATTCTAAAGAAATTATATGAAGCAGAGGTACTTGACTGGTTCCTACTAGCACGTAATACACTCTCACTCACAGTCACATATGAACACAGTCTACTACTGAGATTTACCTGCATTGTCCTGTACTAATCACCTCTTACTGACATGAAGAAAACAGCCTGAAATGTTACAAGCCTTTCCTAACAGATTAGAAAAAAATTCCAAGAGAACTGTTGATTTTGGAGAGCATATTTTAAGTATTCCAGATTTTATTTCACCAGTTGTCAGAATCAGAAAGGGAGGTTTCTGTACTCCTTGCAAAAATGTCTCATTATCACTGACTTGCTCTGGGTTTTTAAATGAGATTCACATTTGTAGCTGAAATGAAACCAGATATCCTTGACAGCAAAACATGTGCTGTAAGCAGAATTTGATGTCCTAGATAAACACAAAAAAATCTGCTGCAGGGTTTTCTTCAGCTCCTCCCAAATGGCCCCTTGGACTGGCTTCATTTTTTTCTTTGTGGTAGACACCCTGCCCATGTTCGAGCCATAGAAACTTTCCTTTTTGGATACAGTCTTGCATTTACCCTTTTGTTTCCTGGCCTACCAGAAACCCTCTTCCTTTGATGATCTCAGCCTGGGGGTGGGTGGCATGTGCCACGTTTTGGCTTCTCCCCGAAGCCCTTGTGTGCAGCACCTGGTCATTGCACACAATGCTTTCATCTCAGTATAAAAAAAAATCTTATTTTGTCTGGCACACAATAGCTTGTTTAGACCAACACAACTGGAGTTAGTCAGGTTCAGACCTGACATTTGGCAAAAAGTCCTCTGTTAAATAAAGGGGATTCCCAAATGGATGTAATGTGTTGCTTCTGGAATCACGTTTCTAATGAGTTCCCCACCTAGCACCTGAAAGGAATTTTTGGAAACGAAACGGAAAACAGAAAAAAAAAAAAAAAAAAAAAATTATGTTCCTCTGTGGAAATCCAGGCTTTGCTCCTGCACAGCAGGCTGCCTGAAGTCAGCATCCTATTCCCTGTGGTTCAGATGGAAGAGAGAGAAAAGACATGGATAGCGAGAGATATGAGGGTTCCTCAGGTTGAACAGATCCATGTGAACTACGAAGGTGGAGATCTGGCAACTCATTGGGACACCAGAATGAGTAGGCAACTGATGAAATTGCAGTGGCAGCAGAGAAGCTCTTGCTTGCCTTGCACAGAATTAAATTGTCCCAGAGTATAGGGCAGCTCTAATTCACATTGGGTATGTTCTCAGCAAGACAGACCTGCCAAGGATTGTTGGACACCAATAAAGCTATGGCTCAGAATGTTCTGAGCTGTGAACTGCTGGGTTTGGGATGGGATCCTTAGGAAAAATACAGCTCCCAGTTTGCTTTTTTTATTCTACCCCTTTCTTTTTCAGCTGAGAGCCAATGTAAGAGCTGGGATGCTGAGATCTGAATGTACAGACACTTTCACCCTCAGAGAACCTGCTTAGTCCTGTAGAAAAAAGGGAAAAGGAATATCTGTATTTTTCAAAATACAGTTATTCAAAATTAATCTCTAAGCTGTGAGTTTTTTAAAGAAAATATTTCATCTTCAGATAGAAACTTCTGATCTCTAAGCTGTGAGTTTTTTAAAGAAAATTGATCTCTAAGCTGTGAGATTTTTAAAGAAAATATTTCATCTTCAGATAGAAACTTCTGTTAGAAATAATACTGAATGTTAACAAGAAGTGCCCATTGACCCCTGTTTGGATCAGAGGGGAATGATATCAACCTGAAATAAGAATTATGGGACATATTTACAGCATGTGTGAAGCCAGAGATTAATGTGTGAAGTCATGAGACTGTCCAGGAAGAGAAAACTGTGGGTGAATGCCAGTGGAAAAAGGAGGAGTTAGCAATATGATCAGAGCAGGATGAAGTGTGTTAACACTCTGGAAATACCCAAACACATGAAAATCATTGGGGGGCTGGAGCACCTCTCGTTTGAGGACAAGCTGAGACCATTGGGGTTGTTCAGCCTGAAGAAGAGGAAGCTCCAGAGAAACCTTAGAGCAGTGTTCCTGCAACTAAAGGGTACCTAAAGGCTTACAGGAAAGCTGAAGAGGGACTTTTTATGATTGCATATAGTGATAGGAAAAGGTGGAATGACTTCAAATGGGAAGACTGTATGTTGGAGTCCAGGGCATTCCTTTAGTTGCCCTGGAGGGTCAGGCGGGGTCTGGGACCCCAGCCCAAAGCTCAGAGAGACACTGGCTTTGATTTCTGTCCATGGGAAAAACTTCCTACACTGAGAGAAGGTTTACAGGCCACAAGAATGTGAAAAAATAGTAATTTAGCTTATCACAGGGTGAGAAAATAGTAATTTTAGGTTCCTAGCATTGAAGTGAATGGGGACAAGATGGAGAATCTGGGGCGTTGTCTCCTTCTTCTTCTTCTCCTTCCCTCACTCCATTGCTGCATTGATGTGGCACAAAGTAGTTAGTGAGGATTGGGTCAAAGTAAAGATGACCTTTTTAGTAATAGTGATAGACATTGGTAAGAAATAGTAAACAAGAAATACATAGCAATTAGTATAAAAGACAAGGACAACCTAGCTCGGGGAGAAATGGGAGGAATCCATGCAGCTGCGAACATCTTGTCAGACTCCGAGAAAATTGTAAGATAAGAAACAATAAACAAAGTATGCAACAACTGTAGACTTAGGTTGGATATAAGGAAGAAATTCTTAACTGTGGGGGTGGTGAGGCACTGGAACAGACTGCCCAAAAAAGCTGGGGATGTCCCATCCCTGTGAGTGTTCAAGGACAGATTGGATGGAGCTCTGAGAAACCTGGTCTAGCAGAAGGTGTCCTTGCCTGTGGCAGAAGGGTTGAAATGAGGTTGCTTCCAGCCCAAACCATTCTATGAGTCTATGAAACAAATAGAAGGAGTAGGGGGGTTGTACAAGGACACAGTTTTACTATTTTTATGTGAATATTGTTAAGAAAGTGTCCAGCTTTGATATACTTATTTGACTCCTAAGGAACTGGAGTAACTCCACAACAGTCAATGGAGCAGTGCTGGTGAGGATGCTGGTGGCTTTAGTCCTGCCAGGGCTGCCTGGGAATAACGTGTGCAAGTCTGGACCAGGGTATTTGTGCCTTTCTTGAGGTGACAGAGAAGGAAGCTTTCCTCATCAAGTGTGCCAACAGACAGAAAAACAAAGGCTGGGGGTAGAGGGAGGAAACCTGCGCATGGTAGAGCTCAGACTGCTGTCAAAAAGCTAGAGAAGTGGATAAAACGTCAGCTTTTTGGATAATTACAGCAGCCCTTTGCAGCCTTCAAAAGCCCATTGTATTTTTCTTCACTTGTGAGTGAACGTTTTGGGGAAAAGTGCTGCAGTTTCAGCAGTGAAAAAACCAATGGCAAGTAAACACATATTAGTACTGACCTCAAGTACTGGAGCTCGGTGCCTGACAAAGGAAACTTCCCTGCATCAGGCTGACCTGAGCACCATGTTTCCCTCACTGGCTGCTGCAACTTGTCTGAAAGCCAGTAGGATTTATGGTTCTGGAATATATGGTTTATTTAGCTATTCTCACTGACCCATGAATATACCTACTGTATAATTTATTGGAATGTTAGAAGTTCAGTCCTGTGATGTTTGCGATAGAAAATCTTCACTTTGAGCCAGTGGGAAATTTTGTTAGGGTGAGGAGTGCAGGCCTGGCCTCTGCTTTGCCTTTTTTCTTTTCCATTGCAACACAATTAACCTTTTCATTAGAAGAGCTCTGTTCCAAATAAGCAAACTTCTCAATGTGTATTACTGAGCCATTTCAAGCTGTCTCTTGCTTTGGAACAAAACATCTTTGTTTCAGCCATGCATGACATTTGAAGACCTATTTATACAATGTGTCAGCTCCATTTGTTTTCTTCATCCTGATATTTTCCTCTGTATTTTTAGTTAGCCATCCAGATTGCAATGAACGAGGTTGCTTCTGGTTTCCTCCTGTGCTTCGCCAGACTGAGGCACTGGCAGCCTTTGTCCTTTCTCCACTTTTGTGGGTGGAAGTGAAACAACTCAAAATCAGACACAATTCTGCCTGCTTCATCCTCTTTGTACTGAGAGACCAGCAGCACCAGGCTGCTGTGGGATAGAGAGATGGCAGAAGGACCTGCTGTTATCACAGTTTTTCTCCTGATGTCGTGTCTGTGGGCAGCACATGGCTGCAATCCCTTCTGCTGGAGGGGTCTCACTGAGGCACAGACTTCCAAGCTGCATCAGTAAATAAGCCCTCCTTGCAATATACCCGCTTTTTCCTTAGACATTCATTATTTGTCCTAAGCCTCTAACCAGTCATTCTTTTTCAGCAGCACAATGCTTACTGATCCAAGAAAATCCAACACAAAATTGAAAAAAGAAAAAAAAAAAAATCAAGATGTTGGACAATAAGGCTTTTAACATCCATTACACGTGAGTAAGTGTAAATAGTTACGGTGTTTGCCTAATCTCTCCCTTTAAAGGAAATTATCTATCTTAGGACATGTCTTATCTTCTAGAAGGGATCCAGGGTAGTGCTATGACCTCAAGCAGCAACATAACGTCCAGCTCAGTACTGGCACTTCCTAGTAACAAATGAAAATCAAAGTCCTTTTTTTGAAATCTTTTAACACAACCTGCCAGCTGAAGGTTTCAAACTGTTTTAACACATACAGGGTGCCAGGAAACTACTGCAGCCCTCACTTTAACCATAAAAGGAGCCTGCAGGTGTCAGCCCAGGAGTGGAGTTGCAGTAGCAGAGCCTCATCTGCTCTCTCCAATATTGTCATCACCAGGAAGGTTGGAGAAGGGTGAAACACCTCCATACAAGCAACGCTGCCTCTTCCAGCTGCTTCATGGCCTACTCAAAGCCTGGTAAGATCAAGGAAGGCATTTTCATTGATCTTCTGCTTCCCCATCCCTGTAATAGCAGACAGAAGGGCTGTAAAAACAGAGATTAAACTTCAGAGCACCTCACAGCTTTGTTTTACATGTACATTCCCTCCAATTCTTGGGAAAGTGTACAATCTCCTCCAAATGCGGAGCTGCAGGTCATTTCCACACCGAACACTTAATGTGTCCAGCTTTTGCACATGAAGGATGGGTTTCTGCTCCAGGAAGGGGAGGCAGTGGCATGTGAGGAGGAATGCCTTCGATACCGTGCACTTCAAAAGCCAGGCTTGCGAGTTTTGCTGTGCATTCCAGTGACTGAGGTAGAGCTGTGTGCACGGTTCCTGCCAGCACAAATGAAACCAAGGCATCCATATGCTGTGCATTAAGAGTGTTTGATCTCCCGCACTCTGTCTCACTGCTCAGATGTTCCCTCTTCCTCTCTGTAGCAGTACCGAGTGCGGTGTTGAAACTGTAAGTCTGCGTGTGTTTATGGGCTCTATGAGAGGAACTGCAAAGCTTAATACAAAACAGTTGAGAAAATGTTGCTGGCCACAGCCACAAAACCTGTCCTCATATGTTCCACGATGGTGGTAGAAAAGAAAATTCCTTGAGTTTTATTTTCCTGTTTAAAGATGAAGGAAAAAGAGCTGCCAGAGTAGATGGAATTTAGACCAACTGATGTGACACCTGGATTAGCAAAGTAAAATGTAATCTTCTCTGTGTGCAGGAATTGTGGCCATGTATAGCCAAGGCCACCATGAATGCACTGCAGCCCCAAATGAACAAGGGACAGCTTCAGTAACTCCAGGCTTGGAGCCTGCTCCTGTGAAGATTAGTGTCACCATTCACCATGTATTTTCAAGTCAGTTATTGCAGTGACTCAGTGATGCTTCAGAAAGAAGAAGCTACAGACACCTCTGATCCACATTAAAGATGCTGGTGAGATAGGAGAGGAAGGTTCCACTCCATGGAGGATTTGCAGGCCCCGTAGCATCTTCTCATGCAGACTGGGAAACTGGACAACACTGTAAATTGAAAATTTATATGATGGGGAAGCACAAACAACAACCACGTAACAATAGAAATGAATTTTATTTTGTAAAAAGTTATAAAATGAATATTGTACAAAAATAAAGTCTGTAGAGAACTTTGGTTGATTAACACAAATGACTGAGACATATAATTGCAGGTGAAGTAAAAAAAATCCAGAGAAGCACACTCCTGTCTTCAGTAAGGTCTAAAAACTAAAAAAAAAAAACCTTAAAAAAAAAATCACAAACTTTACCCTTTTGTATTTTGAACACAGAGATTTGCTTTGATTGCAGCCTCTTCAAGCTGCACAGAAAATGCTTTGAGGCGAGTTTTCATCAGCTGGGGCAAGGGGAAGCACAGCTCTGAGTGCTGTCACCAATCAGCTGCCCAGCAGTGCAACTGGCCCTGTACCTGGCAGGTGTTCAGCGCCCACGTCGTGCCAGTGTGGTGGTGTCACCACCCCTGAGCAGCGTGGGGGGCACAGCGTCCCCATGGCAGTGCGAGAACAGACCCTGCGGGTGGTTCTCCAGGACTATCCTCCCTCCGCCCAGAAAAGTGGCGGAAGTCAGGGATGAATTACACCTGGTACATCTTTCTATGCCTGTTCTGGACTTTTTTTGACCTCTAGACCCTTCTTCAGTGGTGCCCCAAGGGGCCCAGGAAAAAATGAGTATGGAGAGCCGTTACATGCATGAGATAAAAGGTTGGACCGTGGTTTTCAGTGAGGATATTTTCATGTTGCTTTTGTGGGAGTTGATGCTTCACTGGTTGTCAGGTATGTCTAGTGACCTGCACTCCTGCCCCTTTGGGAAAAATGACTCCAGAATGAGAGCTTGTGTTAGTGGTCACGTACAAACACCTTTGCTGTACAAACTCCCTCCTCCTAAGGAAACTTGGACTGTTTTGCTGCATGGGTATGATCCTGTAATGTTTCAGCAAATTATACAAAACACTCTGGTTATTTAACACAACTGTTTACTTGCAGGCTATATTAAATCCAGGGCTAACTAGTAAGAGGGATTTAACCTCTTCTACATGGAAGTATGGAAGGAAAAGCTTAAATAAATATAACTAGAAATTATAAGGCTAAATGTGATTATTTTCCATTTGTCAATAGTTATATGAGGTCAGTTGGCATAAATTGTGAGAAAAAAAAAAATGTGGCTACATTTAAAATATGACTAAAATTAGTTTTTCTAGCAAATTGCTAATGTTGAGCCAAGTCCTGCGACCCTCACTTGTCCAGAGCCATTGCTACTCCTGCATATGTATAACTTACAGCACTAATTTTCAAAAGGCTTAGTGACAGGAATAAGGGCCGCAGGCTTCAGCACTACCTTTTGTGAACATAATCAGGATTTTGTTTAAAAGAAAAAAAGGTAAAGTAAGTGATTTTTTGCATTCAAGTTAACACTTTCAATCAAAAGCATGGACCGTTGTTCCCAACGTCTTTGTCTCTCTATATCCCCAAGCGCCATCTACTTTGGCACCTTTGAAAGACACTTTAATAAATAAGGAGACTCATTACTGAACTGTAATAAATAACAATAACTTAATCTCAATAAATATCTTCTGTATACTTATGTCTCTGAAGGGATGCATTGCATCAAGTAGTCTCTCTCTATCACAATGACCAAATAGAAATGTTATGCAAGTGACGTTAGTCCTTTGTAAACCTAAAGAAACGCATTTTGTGTAGGCTGGGCTTATTATTTCTTTTACTGTACTAGGAAGAAGTGCTTAAAAACTCAACTTGTTTTCACAGGTAGCAGAAGAACAAAATCCTGCACTCATTTTGAAGAAACACAAGATGGAAATAACCAGACTTAGCCAGTAAGTGGAACTGTTTTGCTTCTCAAGAACTAGAGCCTGGTCATTTTGATATTTGCCCAATATCATCTTACTTACAAGGGTAATCTTAGAGCTTAGGAGTTGTCCTAAGCACTCAGGATCTGCCCTCCAGTGAGCAGGAGCACAATGTGTCTTTCAGTAGAGCTGAGGGCACAGGGGATTAGTAAGGTACTCCTAAGCTACTTCTTAGCTAAGTTTCTTGGTATAACTGGTATATCATGGCATAACTACAACACAGCGTGGTATGGTAGGGTTGTGTTTTTAAGCACGTTCCTCGTGGATTGAGTCTCACTGATGGTGGACTGAGTCAGACAGGAAAGGTAGCGTGCACATCATCCATCCATCATCATCTCCACCTGAGCTTTTATCTAAATCCCCATAGGACGTCAGAAGTCTCCATCCTTCTACTCTGCCGCATGCCTCCTTATCCCCAGGCTCTCATGGCTCCTCATTCTGTGTTCTTGGTCCTTTGTCCTCCACTTGGAGCAGATACTTCCCTGGGAACCTTGGTCCCTCTCTTTGCAGCGCAGCAGGAATGGAAAACTGGTGCTGCCTCGGCAGCAGCTGTCAGACGCATCCACACCTTTTTGCGGAATGTTTTTTCAGTATGTGGTAAACCAGGTTATCATCCAAAAATGACAAGTCATCATCAAAGGCTGTGGGTCTGCAACATGCTTGCCTCACTTTGTCAGTGACCAGTTTTTTCTTTTTGGTTAAGTTTTTTAAAATTTTGTCATAGGTGGTCTCAGCTGCATCACAAGATCCACTGCAATACCGGAAAATCAGCTCTTCTTTGGTTTCATATCCCAAATCCAAGTCTGTCACATTTAAATGTATTTCTGTTAAGACACATCCTCGATTTTTGCCCCTTTGATTCCTCCTTCCTTTTTTGTTGGAATTCTCTATGTTCGCAGCTGCATTTTGACGGTTTCTCTCCCGCCTAGAAAAAATCGGAGTCTGTTTATCTGGTGACCTCCTCAGTCTTTTAATAGTGGCTTGAATAAAGTCCACTACCTCATCAAACTGATCTGGGTAATCCTCTGGCATATTAGCTGTTTGGGAAAGAGAGATAAGGCTTTGTCACACTTCAGTTATCATGAAGTTTGTCCATTCACAACTCAAAAATATCATGCACGTGCAAGCTTTTCTGCTCATCACTTCAAAACACACGCCCAGGACTCCCAGAAATCAAGGAAAATTTGGAATGGTTTAGATCATCACAGAAACTCATTTGGGAAAAGATAAATGAGACACATTTGTATTCTGTGGCTGCTGATGCTTGGTAGCGTTTCAGCACATCTTTTAATATTGAATGAGCCCTGTGGAAATAGAGGGAAGGAAAACATGTCATGGTATGAATATTAGTTAAGAGGTAGATGAAGCCACTGTAAAGAGGTTATACAGACTCTTCCCAGCAAAGCAGCAACAGGAAGAGGTTTCTTTAAAGCCGTTTTGTGATTGTAGTTAATTATTTTCTTTTCACACCAGTAGCAGTTAGCATTGCCAAAGCCACCTGTCAATAAGGTTTTTGGGCATGACAGAAGGAGGATTTCCTGGGGTACCAGGCTGAGATATTATTCCTGGATGAATGCCTGGATTTTTGCTGCTTCTAGGGGATAATTAGTTTCATAGCTTTTGAAAAAATTCTCATGTAAGTGTTTTGTATCATAAGATGCTGATCACACTGAGTAGAAATAGGTCAGAAGTATTATATTAATTTTCTAGGGAAATATCATTAATGTATTCTCCTTTTACAAAAATTTAATTTTTAATCTATTTATCACTTGATATATCACTGATGAATTATTCAAGTAAATTATATGATGAAGTCAATGAAATGTTTTGATACTAGCAGAATGAACCTCTCCAAGAGGATGAAATTAAATGTGTTCTGAAATGGTCCCAAATTTTGCCATTTCATCATGATTTGGGAAAAAAATTGCATTTTGAGATCCTTAATCTTCCCATGGACTAAATCCCTCAAAATTACCTGCTTTAGTGAATATGGAGAACAAGTGGAGGGTCAGGCTGTCAGGACCCTGTGTGGGGATGCCCTCACACCACATTATTAATGACTGTATCTTAAGCATATAAACTATATTGCAATATTGAAGTTTTTTCATATTCATTGTGCCAAAAATGAAGATTTCTTCCTTTTCAGTAAGTCCTAAGAGACTGCTCCTTTCTGTACCTAACTCCTAAACCCCATGTAACACACCAGTGTCACACTAGCCTTGCGCATACGGGAAGTCCATCTCCAATACTACTACAAATATTGCAGGAACAGCAAGCACTGGGAGAGGCAATATCCAGTGCAGTGCACCCAGTCAAGGGTTGGTACCTCCACAAAAGATCCCACTCAGTGATGTGCTGAGATAGGTTCCTTAGGCAAAGGCTCAGCACCATGTTTCCCTAATGAGCATGGTAAGACAGGAACCCCAATGGATGACAAGGTAGCACCATCTCAAACAGGGGGGCGTGGACTCTGTTAATAGGAGACAGGAAGGCATGAGGCTGCCCCCCGCTACCTAGCAAAAGTGCACCCTCATATCCTCAGCAGAAGAGCCAAATACAGAGGAGATGGGGGCAGCAGAGTCTGCTCTCTCTGTCAGTGCAAAAACCTGCTGAAATGGAGAGCATCTACACGTAAGCAGGAATAGGGACCACTGCCTGGAGTAGCCATATCCTAGAGGCCTCCCTCTGAGACAAAATAGTGATGGATCAGAGGTATGTCTTTTGATGGATGCATCCAGCAAAATAGTTTAGACTGGTAAAAGAGTAATGGAGGCTGGAAATATTGTACCTCCATGTAATGAGGGTGATACAAAGCAAACAGGGTGCTATAAACTGTAGAGTTTGGAGCTGAAAAAGGTGAATTACATTTTGTTTTACAGATACCCATGCTAAAAATATCAATCTCAGAGTCCAGTGTTCATGTTCAAAGACATTAAGGAGGGATGGCTGCTATGTACACAGCTACATGGAACCTGAACAAGGCAGGACCCTGCACCCAGTCCCATATTCCTGTAACACCAATGGCAAGTACACCTTTCTTGCACTCCTCTATCTCTGTAGCAGGTATACCAAAATACCCACAGTGAGCCATACCTACTGGAGGGGGTTGCTTGGATGGATGTGTCCCACTGGATGTACCAACCAGCTCCCTTTGCAGAACAGGCTGGTCTGTCAAGTCTGTACAAGTATTGTCCTGCCAAGCAAGAGACAGGTCCAGACAATAGGTGGGCTATGATCCTTTAAAGCAACAAGGGCTATACATCTTTCTAGACTCAGTTAAAAAAGATGTCCCACTGCTGAAGTACAGACTTGGCCCTGACACAGATACAGGTGGAAAGTATCTGGCAGAAGGCACTTGTTGCTCGGGATTTAGTAGTTTCTACATTTCCTACACAGAAACTAGGTTTCTTAGTCAATACCCAAATAAGAGGAGGATGTAGCTCTGAGGAGATGGCTCTAGAAGTGCCCTTCTCCACTCTGACCGTCAACTGCCCTACTCTCATACTACTGTGACTACCCCAGCCCACACCTCTTTCATGAACTCCTAGCCCAACCTTTGTACCAGCAGTATGATGCAACGAGACCTTGGCTATGGAGAGTGAAAAACAGTGGTAGGGAAATGTACAAGGGCTTAAGAAAATTAATTCAGTGATCAACCATCAGGAAGGGGACAGGAGACAGTTACAGGGAAAGCCAACCTATATGTAGATTATTATTGTTTGCAATCTTCAGCCTTTTACTTATCTCAAGCCTGGCACACCACCAGTGTCCCTCTTCTAAGAAGGGAGAAACAAAATGTGGACTAACTGAAGAGATAATCCAATGGGGCACATCACTTTTACATGGCTTGCAATTGAGAGGCAATATTACCACCTACCCCTATGAGAGTGCTACAGACAGGAGTGTATTTTGGCTAAGTACCAATCAGACAGCTACAGGGTTCAAGCACTGTTCTGACAACTATACCCTGGAGGGCAGTAGACAGAAGGAGGACAGGCCCATGTGGTGGACTGTGCTCCTGGTAAAAGCGCATGCTGAGCTCTGTCCTGGTTCATGTGTGATCCCTGCCCCAGCTGCATCAAGGGAGATAATGCCACTGTGAGCCTTCTGCGCTGCTGGTGGCCTGTGATATTTCAGGTTGAGGAAACGAAACGCCACTAAAGAGCCCCATGCAATGCTGGTGACGGAGACATGCATTGTCAACCTTGCAGAAGGCCGAAGCAGTAGGGCAAAAAGCAGATCAAATAATTAAGCCAAGAGTGTATCCAGTTAGAGAAGTCCTACCTACGCACTCAGACTAGCTGCACCCAGAAAATGGGGTCATTGGCAGCATGGCTGATCCTGCTAATCTCACTAAGGCTCTAACATGAACTGTGCAAGGAGTGTTCCAAGTGTCTAATGGAGCTGGGGATCCCTCCCTGCTCTGCTCATCCCCTGCTGCAACACCAGGATATATTTTTGAGACTCACTGGGAGGAATGCCAGCACTACTAGTAAGATGAATTCCAGTTTCCTGCCTCCAGCATGCACATTCTCTTCAGCCCAGGAAATTGGAAACTATCCCATGCAGACATCCAAATCTACCATTAAGACTCCTGCAGAGACCCCCAATATTTGGAGATTACTTCACTGGAGGAGACAAAAGGCCTGTGGGTGATTGCAGGAAACTGGTGGAAACAGTGGGCACAGAGCTCCTCTTGAGAAAATGTGTGGGTCTTCTTGATCCTGATCACTGTTTGCCCACCTAAATTACTTGTGCTGTTACAGGCTGTATGGGTACATCACATCCACACAACGGCGCCTTGCAAGCTTCTGTAAGCATCACTCGCCTCTGCCTGTGGAACCCCAACCTGGTCATGAGCAAGGCAGCAATGTTCTTTTGGCAGCTCCCAAAGCACTGCCAAGGTACCCCAAGTTTGCACCCATAGTTTAACAGTCTTAGCAACAGCTCCAATCCCTGCAAATCGCTAATTTTCTGCTGCTTAATAAATCAGTCGTCGGTGTGACTACAAGCAGTCACTAGGAATGGGTCACAGGGGTCTGGAGGAAAGACTGACAACCAGGAGTGAAGGGAGACTTGTCTTAACCCTGTGCTGAGGTGCCAGTCATGACTCAGTAGAGATATTCAGCTGTCCAACAAGTATGGGTGTGAAGACTTAGAGCATGAAACAAAACGCTGTGGAAAACTGCGGAAATAGGACCCAGAGCAATCAAGTGGAAACACCAGCATTGACATCAGGCATGACGGGTTGAAACAAGGCACTAGAGATATGTGCTAAGGAAGCCACACCAGTCATCATACACGAATAAGCAATAACCACTGACCAAAGGGTAAACTCCATAAAGGGCTAAGAGACAGAAGGGAAGGTGGAGAAGACTGACTGCATGATGTCCCCATCCTGATGGGCACTTGGTAGATGTGCTCCAGGGATGCTGAGACCTCTCTGCACCACAGACAACACATGCTGAGCACTTGTTTTGTCTCTGCACTGTTCTAAGTTCTGCTGGGGGCAATGGGCGTGCTGAGCCGAGCTGTGGTCAGGGAGCATCAGTGCACTCACAGGGGCTGCCTTAGCACGTAGTGGTGGTTTGTAAGCTGAATAAAGCTGTTTGATAGAGGGGTACTTTGTTACTCTTCTGTCTGCAAAGTTGTTTAGAAAATGCTTATAGTCTTAAAGCATCTTTGCTTCTCTCAGACTGTATGGACTGTGCTGACTTGATTGTGCAGCAGACAGAGTTTGCTGGGGGGGATTTCACACCCCTGCAAGGAGCAGATACGCATTTTGCATGCATGTGTATGTATGCTTCATTTACACATACACACACACACAAATATGACTAATTATACACACACACATATTTTTTCAAAACAAACTAGTTTACTGACAACACTTGCCTTCTGCTGGAAAAGCTGAGAGAACAAACACATGACAGATGCCTGTCATGTTGTGCAATGTGCCAGCAGAAAATGCTGGGATACTACAGCATTAAAGCAGCAAAGATCTCTGAGGAGTAGTCCCTGGTCCCAAGATCCAGTGTGAAGGAATTAGAATTTAAAAACTGAAAGCCATCTAGGACAGGACAGGAGTGGACAGGACAGGAGAGGACAGGACAGGATGGGACAGGATAGGATAGCCCAGAGCAGCATGTGCTCAATATAGTTTAGCAAAGATTGTCTTGCACATGTGATGCACCTCAAAGCAGGTGTTTCTCAAAGAAAAGGAATATATGTCCTCCAAAGGTAAAATCCTCCCTTAGGGAACAGAGGGTCTCTTTGTGTCTTGTTCAGGGCATGGGAGAAAGGCTCACAGACCTCCCTGGCTGAGTGTGATGGGCTGAGCCCCACCACATAAACTGTGGTGCCATGATCTCTCACAAGACTGGTGTGAAGCCATGAAGGGTTTTTGGGGGTTTATGCAGCAATTCTCAAAGCTCTTTCCTGACTGTCCAGCTCCCTGAGGAAGTCACTTGGAGGCAGTCTGTGTGCAGGCACATGCAAGTGTTTATGCATCGCCTCTCCCTAGCATCCCTGCAGCAGGAGCCTGGGGCAGGCAGCAGGGCTTGTAGGAACTGCATCCACCGCGCGTCCTGCTGCGCCCAGCTCACTCTTCTGCAGCTCCTTTCCATGCTCCCTCTTTCATTACCATGCCAAGGACCTGACCACCCAGGCAGGAACAGGCAGAGCACTTTCCTATGGTTGCAACAAGAGTACAAGTTTGTTTTCCAGAGCCAAAGAATCATGACTGTTGGATATTGATGACACCCCAAGTGCCAGTGTGTCTCTGAACACCTTCTTTATCACCCTTGTCCAGATGAACAAGGGCTCTTGGTCTGTGAGTAATTTTGCATATAACCAGAAAAATTATTAAAAGAGCAAAGCAAGCAAGAAAGAATGAAATGTCACAAGACAGATATAAATAGGAATCTAGCAGAGTGATCAGGCTGGGGGCAGAGCTGGTGAACACCTTAACCAGAGGGAGTGAGACATTTAAAACACTAATTTAAAAACCAAATCAACCAACAAAAAAAAACCCCAACCCACTGAACACAGGAGTATTTACATCATCTGCTTGCTGTTGGCAAGCTGTTTGCCTGTTTTCTAAACCCTTAGGGCACACTCAGATCATAGCTTTGACCTAGCCTCCTAGGTTTGGAACATCCCTCCGTAATGAAAACTGAAATTCTTGCCTCACTGATGTTCTCTGGAACATGAAGTTTTGACCCGCCTGTCCCCAAGCACAGTCTCTCTCCCCTGGGCGCAAGAAGCACTGGCAGCATGGATGAGTGAAGGGTCCTGCAGCCAAAGAGCTGTGGCACTTCCCATTAGCCTCTGGAGAAATCCAGTCCTGAATTTCGGGTGTGCAGGGAAATGTGCCTTCCTGTGGGCATCTTCCCCACTGCAACCCCCTCCCTGCAAGGACCTGTCTTGGCATTTCTATTTAATTAGAAACACCATGTGACACCAGGACTGGGATCTGATCCCTGTGCTTTTACAAAGAATAAATTATGCAGTGCTGTGATAGACTTCTACATGAAACAGGTCTAAATGAATATTCACACCAAAGTCATCCCGTTATCAAAAAAACAGCCTCCACTAAGTAAAAATGGACACTTTATTTCTGTCTGTTCAAATGTGATCACAACTACATTTTGTAAGTAAAAATCTATTGATTTGATTTTGCTATCAACAGATTCATTTTAAAGCCAAATAGTCCCCCCATGTGCAATGGCAGCAACCCAGCACAGCAGAGCAAGAAATCTTCAGCTTGTACCTGATCTGATTGTTTGGATCTTCAGTTCTGAGATAAAAATCCAGTTTCTTCTTTTGGTGCCTGGTGATGGATTTAAAATACTAACTACAGTCTCTTCTAACCATGCTGTCTCTTATGGCATACAAGAAGAGCTTAAACCCTGTATATTGCAGAATTAAAATTTATACAGATGGCTTTTCCTTTTCTCTTTTTTTTTTTTTTTTTTAAACCTCATAAAACTTGACATATTAAGTTATTTGAAACTGTGCTTTATAGAACAGCTTTCCATCTCAGGAAAATGTAATCACATCACTGCCACAGCATTTGGCACTTTACAAACCCTGAGCTAAAGTGATGTAACAGAAGTCGCAAAAGCTATATTAAACATTATAAGATTAGATTTTGCTTTTAGATTGTTGTTTTTATGCCCGAATTTGTGAGAGTGTATAGCTATCACATCAGAACATTAGACCAAACACTTAACTAAATTATTTCACTTGAGCACAGTCTTTCAATCAGAGAAGCTTAAACAACAGTATCAGACCCTGAAGTATGATTTCAAAGTTCTAGAGCTTTAGTCCCACTCATTGTGATGATAAGTAATATTTAGAAAATTTAGATCCAGGTTTGCATTAGAATTCAATAGCCCCTTTTCAAAAACAGTTCTGGTACTTTAATCTGGGACCTTCAGAGTCAAATGATTACTTTACTTCATAATCATTATTCAAATTTTTTTTTAATATTTAGCTTGCTTTGCAGTACTGTTTTCAGGCACTTACTGTAGTGGATGTGGCCTACCTGGACACAGAATGCCTCCATCTCACACCAAAAGGACATATTTTAGGAGAGATTTGGAGCAATTTGTTTGAGGAAGTGCAACATTTTCCAGGTTAAAAATACTAATGTGATGATCATTCTGCTTTGCAAAGTGAGAAAGTAGCAACTGTGGTGGGGATAAATAATTTATTTTATTGAAAATGAAATATTTTGTATAAAGAGACAAAGAATGCTATATGAAAGCATCTAAGTGAAGGCGGGTGTTAAAAATAGTATGCTGAAATGTTTCTGGTATTTAAACTATTAAAATACCACCTCTCTGAGGCATGACTTTGCTTCCATGCCTGGCCTTAAAATCTATGGGACCAAGAGTAAAATAGAACCCATCGGTTGTATCCATTAGGAAACAGAGCAGCAAACAAGCCAGGGTCAGCTCATCCCTAAATGCTTAATACAGTCTGTATTACCTCAATCCCAGCCCATACTGTGGTTCCCCTCAGACTCAGAGAGCTCTTAGAAATGGAGCCTCTCCCTGGTGTCACTTGTCTCTCGCCAAGGCAAGTGCTAAATAACCTGGTGGGTAATGCCAGAGCCATTCACACCAGTCAGGTTCGATGAGGCAACATTGGTAAAAGGCACAGGATTGATCTTCCTGGTGTTCTTGCTCCTGATGGAGCAGTAAACTTACGTGTTTGTAGCTCACTAGCTAATCCTGCAGTTTCCCATAATGACAAATCCACAGAGCCCTTTGTATTTTCACTCCACTGTGCATGGCAGTGCCTCCCTTTTCTGTACTTCGCTTGCATTCTTGCAGGTAGAAATGCTGCTTTCCCAACAGAGGAAGAAAGCAGGGAGACAATAGGACCACCACAGTTTTTGCCAGTGTGGGAAGTCTCTGAGAGCAGGGGGAAACAGCAAGGTCAGATGAACTGTGTGAAGCAGACGAAGTCATGAGCTGACCTGCTCATGGGAGTTTCTTGTTCTTCACCTAGTCCAGGCAGGTTGCTCACGGGACTCTGCTGGATGGTGGGCTGCTCTCCTCTGCCCACCCCCACCCCTGGCCTCTCTGCGGTGGGCAGAGGAACATCTCACCCAGCAGTCAAGGAGCAGAGAAGCAACAGGAGGATGCAATCTTTTCTCTGGGACAGAGCTTTGAATCACCAGCTCTGAGCACCACAGAGCAGCTGGTTTTTCAGCAGCTGCACCTGAGATTTTGTGGCATCTCCTGCAGTGGCTTCCAGGAGCCCATCTGCACCAGGACCTTATCCTATGGGGTGGTGTATGTGTGACCCTTAGAGCATCCCTGCATTAGATGAAATTACAGCATGAAGAGTGTAAAAGGGGAAGATAGAAACCTTGCCTGAAGCCACTGACTGAGCAAACTTGCCAAACCTGGGCAAGACACATACCTGCTGACTCCCCCCTAAGATCTGGTACCCTTCCACATCCCAAACATGCTCAGTAAATACCCAGCTTCCCAGTAAAACCTACGTTTACACCTAATATTTGGTTAAGCTAGAACCTCAAATCCTGTGAGAGCCTCGGATGAGTATATATGAGTGAGACCCGAAACCTGCAACCTGTTAGCAAGAACACATTCAGCCAGCTAATAGGCAAGCAAACAGCTTTTAATGGAGGAAATACTGATGGTATTTTCTTCACTATCCCTGGTGAGGAAGTGATCCAGCCCAGCTCTCTTATGACATCAGTAAAACCCCACAACAGTAACTCAGCCTCTCTTTAGTAACAGTTCACTGAAGGGAAAGAGCACACCTCAATCAGTAATATCGGCTGTTACTGGGCTGCCTGTGCTCTTATGCTGTATCTCCCGCTGGGTTTTAGAAGCATCCCCAAGGAACAAAGACATGCACCAAAGCAGGAAGAACAGACTCCAAAGGAACTCCAACCCAGTCTCTTCCCTGTGGCTGTAGACTGGCAGAGCAGTCCAGGAAAAATCTTGGCTGATGTTTCTCTTGTAGCAACCTCTGCTGCTATCAGATTTGATCTGGTCTATAAATAACACATGATCTTTCATTGTTACCTTTCAGTTGCCTGCATTTCAATGTGTTTACAAAGGGAACATTAGGGAAGTTTTTAATATTGCTTGTTGAAAATTGTCATTGTTTTAATAATCAGTCCCTGGCTCTAGGGCAGTTGCATGTACTGCACCACAGAAGGGCTCAAGCTGGGAAATGTGGACTGGGACTTCCCCGACAGAGCTAGTTTGTGCTCAGAAGAGCAAGGTCCTTCCCACCTGCTACACTGGATGCTACTGCTCTTCAGAAATTTCCTATGTAATGGCTGATTTTGCCAAAGAAATCACATATGCACATATGCACAGAGATAGTCCAGTTGTTTGTACATAGCTTGTTATTTAAAGGGGATATGACCAGCTTGCCTCTAAAAGTGTGGCCACCAGAGAAGTTTTGGCATACTGCTATAACACTGCCCAGCCACAACACAGGAAAATAAATACATGGATTTCAGTGTTTGCTTATTTTGAAGAATATTCCTGTCCAATAATCTTTAAAGTATTTGTGCAAGTCTCAAAGACTTCAAAGAACTGTACCTGCAGGTTTCACTTTAAGTCATGTATAATACATAGAGCCTAAAATTCTGCTAGGTCATACGAGTGGCTTTATTCTTTAATAAAATACTGCTACGTGAAATACCTCACAAAATCAATTTTAAGTCCTTATCTTAAAACATATTCTGACATATATTTTGTGTCTTAATATTTTATATGCAGCTGTCTCAGGTAAATATTTTTGATCCTATTTTCCTTCTTCTCTTTGTAATCACAATTGAAATTCCAAGAACAACTGAAATCTTTTCTGTGGTTCTCTTTACCAAAGGATATTACTTGATCAGAAACAGAGCTGGTTTTGTAAAAAATGACCACTCTGCAGTGCTAACCACTCTACCAGCACTAATGTGTCAGTGGCCTATTTAGATGTTCAGGATGATCCTGGACATGGTTATGCTGCAGTGTTTTGTATTCCTTGTTTATTTCTACTTATTCACTTACTACATCAGAAATATTGGAATCCGCAACAGATGTACTTATGTAGGATTTGGTCTATGTATTACAAGTTTTATGCTGCAATCTCTAGAGTGTGTGTGTGTGGGGGGGGTGAAAGCTGGGTATTTGCACTAGATGTTCACTCTTGAACATCTGCAATTGTGGCAGGGTGGGACTTGATGATCCAAATGGCAGCTCCAAGCCTTTGTAATTTTAATTATTTTAAAACTGCTTTTTGCAGTACTAACCAGGAAGAGTATAATTTACAAAGACATTACAACCTATCAGTCCGAGGGTCTTCTGCTAGGGGACAAACAATGCCTCTCTCACTAAATTCAGTAACAGTCTGACAAACACTTAACACAACTGAATTCTTCGGCTTTGCAAGGAATGTTTTGAAGCTCTTCATCTGCAAACCCTGAACATGGGATTTCTAAAATACACTGAAGAGGCTTATGAAAGAGCACGAAGAAAAGTATGTCCAGTTATGTTATCTGTCAATAAACACTTTCAAGACATACAACAGCATCCACAGTTTCACTGGCAAATTTTTGAGCTCCTTAAATTCAAAAGCAGCAAAGAACTAAAACTTTCAGCAAAGGTTTACTCAAAAGGAGACTATTATCCTGCAATTCAGATTTTTTTTTCCTTAAATCACAGAGTACTCTTCATTGGATTATATTCAGTATTTATACCTGAGACTGCAGAAGAATTTGCTTCTAGGGCTACATGCCTCTGGATTTAACCACACCTGCCAGGTTTCTTTATTTTTCTAGAATTTTGCCGACGAATGGACCAATCTGAATGCCTGGGATTTCTGAATGCCTAGATAACCTGGGGGTCCCTGTGCAAACAAACCCTAGTACATACATGTGCTGGCTCGGGCGCCCAAGCGCCCTCGGCCTGACACTAGCAGGATGTGCTGGCTGTGCTGGAGGCACTGGCTGTGCTGGAGGCACACAGATCAGATGACACGGGGTGGCACCTGCTCGGTGTGGCTGATACGTCCCAGATGCGCTGGGTTTACTGTGCAGGGCAGGTCACCTCTGCAGCTCCTGGGTGTCATAGGCCAAAGCACATATGCCACACTGTAGGTGTGCTGAGCAGGAAAGCCTCGGCAGAAACATGAGAGTTGCAGCTTGTGACATTGAATGGGCCTAATAAATATTGTAGGGCAGGAAATGCGTTCAGCTGGAAGCATAACTAAATACTGGTTTTGCCCTAAAGAGTCCTACAATACCACTATTTTTTCTAGATACTTTCCATATTAGTTGATAAAGTTGCTGCTAAAAGCAGTAACTTAACATTAAATACACCTTAGCAGGGGTAAGAAGAATTTTTAACACAGGTAAAACACACACATACGATGCTGTATATACCAAAGGAGCTGTAGAGTAACTCGGACACCACGATGCAAAAACCCGTCTCTTCCTCTTGTTAGGAGGGAAAATCCCATGGAGATACATTTCATTTAATTCTACCTGCTTACCACTAGTTCTCAGTAAAGGTTCTCACTTGATCAAGAGAATAAATAGCATATCATGGATTTTAGGACACTCCACTCCTCATGTACATGTCGACTATGTGCATCCAACAGCAAGCAGTTACAAGATGTATTCCCTGGTGACTATGTATAATGCAAACAAGTGTTTGGCTCCCTCTGCACTGTCATGCTTCTGAGGCTGCTGACTTAGTATTTAGTTTATAATACTGTGGTTTATATTTGTTCTGCTTGCATTTGGTATTTAAGCTAATAGTGTTCTTCCCCCAGAGGATTGTAGCATAAGGGAAAGAATGAAGTGGTTACAAACTCTACATCTCTCTCCTTTTTTTTGGTTGGTTTGTTTGTTTGTTTGTTTCATTTTGTTGTTGCTGTTGTTGTTGTTTTAATGTGAAATAAGCTATCCCATGAATATCGATGCCAAACCACCTACAAATACTGGATTCATCTCCAATGCACTGCATTTGTGGAGGATACTCCAGCCTCCAGAGCATTTAAAAATGCAGAAGATTGCAATTGTTAGCACCCTCTGCCATCTCTGATTACTGCCCTGAACAGCAAAGGTCAGCACATTACACCTGATCAGCCCAGGAGGTTAAAACCCTGCCTGGAGCCTGGAATGAAGGAAGGTTTCAAACTGACCTGAAAGGGATGGGATAACATCAGGTGACTTGAGAGTATTTTGCAGAGAAATCCCATCAAATGAGAATGCAAAATGATGTCAAGGGCCTGGGAAACAGATCTGTTCTTCAGCAAGCTCTTTGGTCTGCCCTTAGGAGTGGACTTGATCTCACAATCCTACTATCCCACTATCCCTGATGCAAGTGGTGTGTGGGAGACTCAACCTCTCCGGAGTTAGAGCAGTGGACCTTGGAGAAAAATGGATACACTCAGCCTGCAAAGAGATTGCCTTAGGGGAAAGCAGTGCACCCTGTGAATCCACACAGCACCTAGTCCTGCTCAGGATCCGCACACTATGCCTGAAGCAACACAGGTGACGATGGTGCTCCCACCATTTTGTGAGCAGAAGACCTCAGCAAAGCAGCTGAACAACAGCATCCACAAAAATGTGAAATACATGGCAGGTTCACCAGCAGACAGCCAGGGAGCCAAAAGCATGCCTCCGTGCTTGTAGCACAACGTGCTCTGATGGTGAGAGAAACCTCCAAGTGGAAAGGGAAATCTGCATGGTTCCTCTTGCATACTTGATTCCATATCCTTCCTGTGCTGAAGGGTGAATGTTACCAAATTTTAAGTGGAGAGAACAAATATGTCAAAGACACTGATGGGAGTGACTTGAGCAAAGTGCTGCTGCAGCAGGAAGGCAGTGATGCTCCTGCGTATGATTAGCCTCATAGCCTGTTTGCAGACTGCTCTCCAGACACCACACACTTTTAAATCAACTACAAACAGCATAAAAGGCCACTAGAGCACTTCACTGGTCTCTTGCAGTCACCTTTCTGTGTGTCTCCCTTGACTCCCTGACTTGGCAACATAGAGATGAATTTCTAACTTTCAGACTCAATTGGTGTGTTAACTGCTGCCATACAAAGACCACAGGAACACCCTGTGTTTTCCTCAGTTTCTGATGTGAAGGACAGCACTGCTTCCATTGCCCTTGAAGCCAGGCCCATTTGTTTGTGGTACACAGAGTTAAAAATTGAGACCAAACTATCAAACTGGTTTTCTCAAATTACTGTCCTGGGCAATAACCTTTCACCCAGGTCTGCATGGCTAAGCCCATGTCTGTATCCCGGAAACAGAAATAATATTGATAGTACCATAGCTCAGGTAAAACACAGGTTGTCTTTTTTCCTTCTTCCTGTTTATCCAATCCACAGAAAAGGAAAAAAGAAGATGCAATGATGAGAAGTTCTGGATACTAGGAACTGAGCGAATCACTACTGCTGCCTATCTCCTTGAGCTGCTGTACAGGAATCAGCTTACCAGGGACCATACTCCCAGAAGCTAGCTTCAAGATAAAAGCAGGCATCGCACAAATACTATCACTCTGGAAAGATGGAGCATTAATGCTCTCCCACCCTGAGGCTTCTGTGAGAATACAAACTGACTAATGATGCTTTTCCCCTAATGCTTTTCTTGCCACCAACACCTCAGCAAGCCTCTACAGAGGGGAACAGCACAGAGGCCTGAAAAGCTGATCACTGCTTTTTGTAGGGCAGCACTTATCCACCACATGGCTTGCCATGGAGAAGACCTCCATGTGCGACAGTCCCATGATCCTGGCAGGCTGGAGCCCTGTGAGGAAGCACTTTTAGCCCATCTCCCTGTGTGAAGGGGCTGAAAGGATGTCAGGGTTGCCAGTCTGTGAGCAGCAGGAGCCTAAGCTGGGACATGCGGAGGCGGAAGACTAGGCAAGATTCCAGCAGGGGGGAAACACTAGCAGGAGAAGGAAAGAGAGAAGACTAAATGGGGAAGGATATAAACGTGTGTATATGGAAGAGATAGGTGTTTGGGAGGGGTCAGAGTGAAGTCACAGCAAATTCTTGGTGCCTCCACAGTGCATTAGCCTGGCTGCTCCCAGAGAAACCAGAGCGCGGATGCCTGTGACTGAAGCTGTGGCAGGCACAGGGAAAGGACATGCCTCCAGAAAAGGAGATAGAAATGAATCCAAATTACTGGATACTGTCTGCATCCTGTAATGAACTAAACAGAGAGGGGAATGAGCAAGGGCAAAAGAAGCAACCTCCAAACTGTGTCTATGCCTTTGCTAAGTGAATGTCTCCACTATTCATGTGAGTATGCTACCACTTCTTACTGAGTCATATCACCTCTCTCTTTAAAAAGCCACCAGAGCTAACATAACACTCATGTACCACTGTGAAAATCATGTACCTGCTATTGTAGGTACAGGACCTATTATTAGCAAGGCATTATTATCTGTCATTTGGATTGCAAACTTACTGTGAGCTAGCTCATGTGGATTGCTCTTCATCAAGCTCCTAACCCTGCCACAGCTACTCTTCTGTAAATTTCCATGCGGACACACTAATTTCGAGATCAGAATCCAGGGAGGATTTAATGAAGCTCAGCAGTACTCCAGGATGCGTACAGTGCCTCCCATCACGAAGCCAAACTCCATCAGGACTTGCGCCCACTACAGGCAGAGAATTATTGCATTGGCAGGTCTGAGCAGCGAGGGGAAGCTGAGGCAGCGGGGAAGGAGTTTCCGTGCCTGTGCCTCGAGGGGTGTGAACCATTTCCTCCTCTAGGCTCCTCTGCATATAACAAACTTTCCCACCGCCCCCCTCCCCACCATATTTTTCAACCAGAGGGATCCTATGACTGCCAGGAAGGCAGAGCTGCAGTGGGCAGGTGCAATTGTCTACCCCAAGCTTCGGAGAATGACTAGGTTTGGGGCTGCTCGAGCAAGACCAAAGCCAATGACACCACCTGTGGAGAAATATGGGCACAAAGTGGGGAGATCCTTTCCTCATCCTGACACCTGAGCAAAGGGAAGCAGGTTTAGCAAGACAGACAGCAGTTGCTACAAAGGGGAATGTTTCTTACAGTCACTGTGCACAGCATAGGGAGGCAGCAGGCTGATGGGGGAGAGATCATCTTCAGGTCCCTCTACCACTGAAGGGGACCCCTTGGGAGGCGTCTTACCGGTGGGCAGGGGCAAGGTGGAGACCGTGTTGAGCAGCACCACGCAGACAGCCACAACATCCCATAACTTCATCTTAGATCTCCTTCCAACACAGGCCCCTGGCAGAAAGGAGAGGCAAGGTTAGCTCCCAGCCGCTACATCCCCCCAGTCCTGCCCCAGCCCTGCCAACCCTGAGACAAAGCTAAGCAGTCTTGCACCCCAGATAACGCTGGGCCACCCAGGCCAGGCCTGAGAACAGCGGATGCTGCTGTCCCCTGCTGCTCCCCGTGCAGCCAGAGCGACTGAGGCAGGCTCTCCCCAGCAAGCGAGCGGTGCGGGAGGGGGAGGCACAGGATGGGCTCCAGTCCTCTATGCCTGAGAAAGCTGCATTGGGGAAGGGATATGGGAGTGTGACCATATCTCTGTGCTCGCTGGCAGGCAGGTCGCCTTGTGCTTGTCAAGCACCTGGGCAGCACCAGGACACTTGTTCTCAGGCTGGAACGGGGAGGACTGGGCTGATCTGGGATGCTGGTCTGTGCAGACTTGATGTGCTACAAGCAAACCTTTCCCTTTCCTTCTCTTTGCCTTCCCTCACCTCTTTCCCTCTTTCTTCTTCCTTCCACCCTTTCCCTTTCTGTACCCAGTCCTCTCTTTCCTCTTAAATTTTTTCTCTCCTTTTCTTTTTCCTTTTGTCTTCACTTGTCACCTTTTTTTTTCCTGATACTCTTCCTTTTTCTCATTCTTTCCCCTTTCCCTATTGTCTTTTCTTCCTGTTTTCCTTCCCCCTTACTTCACGATTTCCTTTTCCTTTCTCTTTTCTCCTTCCACTTTATTTTTTCCTTTCCTCTTTATTTCCATCTCCCTTTGATTTTCCTCTTCTTGTCCCTTCCCTTTCCTTCTCATTTCCCACTCCTTGTATTTTTCTCCACCCCTAGTCTTTTTTTTTTTTTTTTTTTTTTTTTTTTTTTTTTTTTTAATCAGTCCTCTTTCTTTTTCTTTCTCTTCCCTTCCCTTGCCCCTTTTTCTTTTCTTCTCGTTTCCCGGCCGCCCTACCGAAGTCTGCCACGGCAGGTACCCGCTGCCCTCCGCACGCCGCCCCGGGGTAGAACAGCTGCCCCCAGCCCGGTTCGGCTCGGCCGGGCGGCGGCACAGGGCAGCGTCCGGCCCGGGAGGAGCAGCCCCGCCGCGGGGGTTCCGCGGAGGTCCCCGTCCAGCGGCGGGGCTCAGGGAGCGGCTGCCCCTGGGTGAGCGCCCTTTCCGCCGGCCGCTGCCTTCGCACCTCGTCGCGTTCCGGGAGCTGCGGGGCGCCCGCGGAGACGGTGCCCGCCCGGCCCGCCCTCCCCACCGCGCACCCATCATCGCCCTCACCTCTGAGCTGGTCTCGTCGGACCCGAGATGGACATTAACGCCGTGGAGTTGACCGGCCGCCCGGCCGATTCATGTGGGCAGGTCGGGGTCCGACTGCCGACACCCTCTTTGCTCAAAGGACGGGGGAAGGGGGACACGTACGGAGGAGGGGGTTTAAGGTCGCAGGTCTGGATGGAGGCAGCGGGAAGCCGGCAGCTCGGTCCCCGGCGGTCTCCCCCGCCGCCGCCGCAGGTGCTGTGCCCGCGGCAGGAGCGGCGCCGCGGGGGTCTCTGCCCGCCCCGGCCTCGGAGCCGCGCTCAGCAGCGCCGGGAGCGGCCCGAGCCGCGGGGAGCGCCGCCTGGCAGCCGGAGCTGGCGCTGGGTGCTGCGCTTGGGACCCTGCCTGGAAATCTGAGAAAGACACTCCATCAACAACTGCGGGGAGTCAGATGAAGACATCAGCGCTCCTGTAACGCCAGCTGGTCCAGCACTGCCGGCAGCCACGCACCGCTCGGACACGCACACCACGGCGGGAGAAAAAAAAAAAAAAAGAAAAAAAAAAGAAGGAAAAAAAAAAAAACCAAAAAAACCCCAAAAACAAAACAAGAAAAAACCCCACCCCAGCGGAGGAAGGAAGGGGAAAACAATTTAAAAAAAAAAAAAAAAATTCAAACCACCCTCGCCCTCAGCCTGCTGTGAGAATCAGAGGCCGGCACTGGGATTTTTAGAGCCGGTAGCAGCAGCAGCAGCAGCAACAGCGAGGCTTCCTCCTCCAGAGCGGGGTCCCGTCGCGGCGAAAGCTTAGATCCAAGCGGGAGCGCGGCGGGAAGCTGGGCCGGTGTCGGGAGCGCCCGCTCCGGCGGGGCCTGGGCGTGCCGGGCTGCCCGGGCACCGGCGGGGCTGGGTGGGGGCGCGGAGCTGGGCGAGGCGCGGGGGGCGCCGCACTCGCGGACGGAACGAGCGCGGAGCCGGACGCGCGGACGCGGGGGCTTTGCCAGGGCGACTCGGCGCCGCAGATGGATTTATAGGGCCCTTTGGCAGTGACGCGCCCTCCGCTGATTCGCTTTCAGACCCAAACACACGCTGGCCCCCCGGACCGGACCCCGCGGAGCCTCCAAATATCTCCCGGCTGAAGTCACCGGCCCGACATACCGCGGGCTGCGCGGCCGCCGGCGCAGCCCCGCGGCACCCTCTGGCCCCGCGGCGGCGGCGGGGCCGGGCCGGGGAAACCCAACACCGCGTCCCTCCCCAGCGCCGCTCGCCGCGCTCCCGCGGATGGACGGACGGACGGACGGACGGACGGCAGCGGGCAGGCCCCCCTCTCCTCGCCCCTCGCCGGCCGCAGGTGCCGCCGCCGCCGCCGCGAGTCCCCCGCGGAAGCCGCAGTACGGGGCGCGGAGCCTCCGCGCAGCCCGGCCCCTGCGCGGAGGGTGCAGGTTCGACTCGCCGAAGGCCGCGGCAAAGTCGCTGTAAACAGTGTCGACTTTCAGCCCTGTGCCGTGTATTTATGACTCACGCAGTTGTCCGGAGGTATGAGATCCTCATGTCTCCGGTGCTGCGGAATTAGCGCGGCGCAGCCCGGGCGGGTGGCTGGGCAGCGCGGATTTTGCGCGGACGGTCTGGAGACCGCTCCCTCCTCCTCGCGCAGCTTCTCTTTTAAAACAGTCTTTGCTTCTGGATATTTTATTTTTGTGAGGGGAAGGCACTCGGGTGTGGATGGAGCAGCGAAACCCCCAGGACACCGGGTCGGTCCCGCGGCCCCCGCGCCGGCACAGCGCCGAGCACGGGAGTTGCGGGACGGAGGGACCCGCGCTGGGCATGGCCGGGCCGGGCCACCCCCAAAGGTGACACCCGGCTGCGGGTTTGTTTCGTACGCCCTCCGCCCCTTGTGTGCGTATGTGTGTGGTTACGGTTGTGCACTCATACGGCGCGCACCTCTCCTATCTCTCCCGGGGAAGGGGAGCAGCCCCCAGGCAGTCCCTCCGGTGACCGCTGCCCGTCCCCGACCCCGCGGACACGGCTGCCTGATGTAGCGACGGCGGCCAGAGCTGCACCCTCGGGCGGCGGTGGTGGTCCGGCAGGGCGGAGAAAGGGGGGAAAGGGGCGGTGAGCCCCGTCCGGACACTGCCACCGTCAGCGGCACCGTGGGCTGCCCGTTCCCGGCTCTGCCCAATCGCCTGCGCCACCTCATCTGCTGTATGCGACTTTCCCTCTTCCCGTTACCCCGTTTAAGCACCAGGCCCTGCAGGGAGAGGATGCAGGAGGCAAGTGGACCAGCTCCTGCTGCGTATCCTAGGCTTTGTACACAGCCCGTCCTGCACCGCTTGCACCCTCTCTGCACCGCGCGGTTAGGAAACAGGGTGAGGGCCGTGCTTGTAGACTCCAGAGCCAAGTGAGTACATGCCAACAACACTTTGCTTGCTCTGCATCAGTCCGAAACATACATAACCCTCCAAGCTCTTAGCTGTGAAGGAGATCTCAAGCCAGGGGCTGTAGCACGGTAGAGAGGGTCACAGTCAACTCACTAGATGGAATGGGAATGAGAATCAGTCACTGTGACCTCCAGGGGACTAGTGAAGGTTTTTGAGATGCTTATTGGAAATTTGGAGAGGTATGCTGAATGTCATCTGGATGGACTGCCAGGACAAATATTTCTGCAGAAGGCAGCTTCTAAATTTCCATGGGATGACAAGATGGAGAGACAAAGATGAAATTTCTTGCGAAGCCCTTTGGGCAACATGGCTTTTCCATGGAGGGGGAATTTCACAGCTATCTTCCACTATATGAGGCATTTGTGATGAAATGGTCAGCCTTTTTTGGGACCACGTCCCCGCATCTGCAGGAGCAACAGATTTATAACTCAGAAATAATGTCTGAAAGAATTACTTTATTAGATTTTTTTTAAACTTTGGGGTATTATTTTTTCCTAACCATGTCATTTGAAGAAATAGATTTCTTCTAAGCACAGGGGAGTAAAATATTCCCCAAAGTTATCTACTTTATAAATGTTAAACAGTATTATACACAAAAGTAAACGTTCACTTAAAAGTAATCTTAACTTTTTTTGGTACAGACAGTCTAGTCATAGGCACCTGGAATAAAAGTTCCTGAATACAGTCTCTTTCCAGGCAGCAAATGGGACAGTGACAGAACAATCTGTTGAAAAGAAGCAGGGTATATGGTGTCTGTAAAGTAAAGACACAGGCATCTGATAAATGCATCAGTTTATATATGTGTACTCACCAGAAGGGGACAGGAGAAGGCATTACAAGAAGCAGTGCTAGGTTTGGCTTAACAATATTGTTCAGGTTGTGCTACCCCTGTCACAAAATTATTTACGTGTAGTTGTGAGGTGGGCGATGGACGCAAGTGCTGTGTGCACCATGTGCTGTGTGCACAAGAAGTTATTCCTGGCTTCCACCCTGAGCTGAGCAGAGGAATGGATGCAACATGGTGCCTCCATTAAAGGCTGGGGACTTAGGCGTGCTGAAATAAATGCCTTGGTTACACCGTTTATGGTGACACAGAGTCCTAGTATTTTAAGTGAAAGATCATTAACTAAAAATTTACTGCACATATTGGACAAAATGAACTCAACACATTATTCTTTTGCATGGGTTTCATCAGTGCAAAGCCACTAATTTTCTTTAAATAACAGAAGGTAATGAAGCCAAGACAGAGATTGTCCATCTATAATACTGCAGGAGTTTATTTTTCCTTGCTATTAAAAGCTGCTGAAAGCCCATTTTTTAGCTTATGTGTTATTTAGCTCACATGAACCAGAGTGAAAGGAAATGTTAGGCAGATGTCCTAGCTGCACTAATAGGATAGTTGAAATAAATGGAAAGCAAACCTGCTAGTTCTTAATCACAAAATAATGTACCTGCCTCTCCCTGAGCTGCCAGCATGAGTCTCTTGCTAAGAAGGGTTACTGAGAGCCCTGTATACTCTTTCTTGATGGAGAGTAAAGTGGCTGCTGAAAGATTTCCATAGTTCTATTAAAAGCTACAAAAACTTCAGAATTGATTATATTTTTCTATACGGATCATGGAAGTTTAGGAGCTGCTTGAGATAAAACCTTTTGGTGAAGGAAAAAAAAAAAAAAAAAAAAAAAAAAAAAAATAATTTCTGCTGTCAGGAAAAAAAAACCCACCAAAAAAACTGGAAGAGAAAAATGACCCATTCAGGCCTAAATAAAACATGTCTTTACATTGTAAAGGTTGTCTCTTTTAAAACAAGCTAAAAAGCTGCTTGACATTATGCAGTATGGTCTCATTTTTTGTTTATATGTGTCAACATGATGTATAGATCTCTTAAGATGTCAAGCGCTCCGTACTGTAATTTCTAAGTTACCTTTGAAACATGAAACATGATTTCCTAGTCACAGTATGATTACTCAGGCAGTAAGTGGTGGTTTCTTTGGTGTTAGTAACAGAGGAGACCATGCTGATGTTGAAGCAAGTATCCTCGGAAATCATCTGAGTACCAGGAATATGCACCAAGTATCCTCGGAAATCATCTGAGTACCAGGAATATGCACCAAGTGTCTGCATGCCTGGGGAAGCAGCTGTGTTTTGGGCCACAGCTGCCTGCTCCTGTGTGATGTCAAATGCCCTTGGTCGTCCCTAGGCCTGCAGGAGTTCCCTGCAGCATTCGACCATTGCCTGAAAGATCTTTGAGCATCCATTCATTATTTAAGACGATTAAGGTTTGTAGAGAATTTACGGTTTTGGGGACATGGGTGGCTGTTCTGGTCTGCATTGACATCCAACACCGGACCTGCCATTCCCGGATCCCATGGGACGTGTATTACTGTGACTTAACTGGTGGACAAGGGTTGAGACACCGATTTAGGTAACAATTAGAGCGAAAATGTGGCAGCTGTTTGGGTAGGGCAGGTTTGTTGGGGCCTATGAGGTGCCCACCTTGTGCTGGAGCTCGGATAACCTGCTCAAGCAATATAATTACGCTGTCCCTAATTGCTGTGTTTATTAGAATTGTGGTGAGCAAGTGCCAAGGTCTGTTCTTTAGCCTGGGGGCTAACTGCTGCCTTTTGACCACATCCTTCTCACTCCTGCCAGAGAGGGTGGCTGCAGGGTGTGGCTCCTGGCCCCTGTGGACTTGTGCATCCATGTGGGATGATGTTTCCTGGGACAGCATGGGTCTCAGCATGCCAGTGACTGTTGTACCAAGGTGATAGCATCAATGGTTGGGCCTGGCAGCATCCCTGCAGTGTTTATTTTCCTGGGATAGGTGCAGCCAGCATGTCTGCACGTGCTTCATGCAGAGCTCCCAGGGCAATAGAAACAAATCCCCTCCTAACAGGGGCTCTCTTCTTGCTGTGGTGGGAGAAGGGGAGAAGATACCATGTTTCTAAAATTGGTGTGAGATGTGGCACCTAGGGTTTGAAAGCAACCTTCTCTTTCAATTGATGTTCGCACAACTTTATTGTAGATACCTACTTGGATTGTTTAGCGTGTATGTTTATAGGTGAAATTTAACATGCTGTGGGGAACACTGTAAGCAAGTGGTGTTTAAGAGTTCATCTGAGCAGTGTCCTGTGCCCAGATTCGCCCCATAGCTGAAGTTCCTTTATTCTTTACTATCCATTTTCCAGGGAAATACCAACAGATCATGCAAAGCTTTTCTGGTCAAGCCTTTCATGTAGTAATTCTCCAGCAGAAAGTCATTCAAAGGACTAAGGGATCATGAACTCATGACCTATCCTAGTCGCATACTTTGAAGCAGAGCCTGATAAGAGAGGGTTTAAAACTTGCTAATTAACAGTAATTGTAACAGCTGTCACATACTGCTACTGTTTTAATTGGCATTAATCACAGCTGCATCTGTATTGTGCTGCCACTGGGATTCTGGAGTATTTAATCTCAGAATGTGGCGCCTTCTGAGAGATTATGAGATCATAAAAGCATGAGGGCAACATATTTGTCAGGGTTGAAGGTCTCTAATCTGTGCTGAAAGCAGCCAAGAGGAGCAAGCCATGCAGAGGGAGAACTGGAACCAGCAGTGACATTTTGCAGAAGTGGTGAGCTTTAGTGTTTGGATTCCTCTCTCCCAAGGGTTTTTTTCTGCATTTCTGAATTTGAGTTCTGCTGTCAGGTGTTGGCATAAGGCACAAAGAAGATATCTTAGAAGTATTCATTAGCTTGTAATTTCTGCCAGGAAAAGCTGTTAAAAAAAATGCCCTGAAAACCCATACACCAAACGCATCAAATTTTATGAGCTAAGGAGCAGCAGTTTGCTTCCTTTGGATCAGGATCCATGTTAGTCTCTTACTAAAGATAGGAGGAAACGTCTGAGTAATCTGAATGACTGCGATGCATTCGGCAGTGTGTCTAGCTGTTTGCTTGTGGCAGGTTTGCAGCTGTAAATGTGTTGTCCTTGTAAACCCCTGGAATGTCAGATAGCAGTGTTATCCATTGCTCTGGTGGGTAGGCATATGTTTCTGCTAGGATGAGCAGAGACACATTGTCACTGGGGTTGGTTATGAGAACAACTGGGCTATAAATCTCTAGCTTCTTGCTTATGTAGATACAATCAACTAATAGTTTTTCTTCTCCTTGCAAATATGGAGTTATGGCAGGTGATTTGGTTTTTTTTAAACGGTTATATTGTGTGCTGGCTACTAGCTTGTATTGCTTCAACATACTGGCTTACATTGGGAAAACTTCACTACTACTGAAACTAGAAACATTTATTTGGTCTCTGTGTTCAGAAGGATGCAGTTATGATTACACTTTAACAGAGCAGAAAACTTACGTCTTGTTACAAATTCTGAGAAAGGAGCTCACAGGCAAAATAAGCATAACAATAATTTATAGAGCTGTGAATTTACGCATATGAAAATCTTCAGCAGCTAGCAAAAAAAGTTCTTTAAACTTGAGGCTATAGTCTGGGATGAAAATGCAAACTGACACATTTTATTTATACCAGGCTCCTTTTAAAATCACTCACTTGGCTTGTTTTTCATGAAATCTCTGCATGAATTGTGTATAAACCTCTCTCCCCCTTAGCAAGGGAAAGTGTGGGGGAACTGTACCATGATCTTGCCTACACCTCTGAGCTCTCCATAGTTAGTAAGACTCGGAAGTGCAATGATGTGTTTGATCTTCAGAGATATTTGCCTGAAGGTAGGTTTAGGGTCTCAGCTGAGCATTGAAATGGAACAGTGACTTTGAGCAAAGGATGGTTAGCGTACTTAGATATGTGGAAGCTTCTTGCAGAATTGGTTCCTGAATATTTGTATGCCTCGGCATGAAGTTATATTTTCACTGCTTTTGTACTGGGGAAGTGAAAAGAATTGACAGTACTAATCAGCAAACTGAAATGTAGAGGTGAGTAATGATGGAAGGAGGAATGGAAGGTAGATGGTGATGGAAAAAGAAGGAAGGTGTGAAAGAATCCCAAGTATGATTAGCCATTTTTACCAGAAAGATATGGTCTATCCAAAAACCAGTGACAGAAACATTAAAATTTGCAATAAAGCCCAACATTATATTGTCTGTCTTGGGATGGTAGGATGCTACAAGGCTTTATGGATAACTGTTGGTAAATTTCCCTCAAAGGTTTCAAAGTATCTTCTCCCATAAAAGTTAATACAAAATCAGTATTGGGAACTCTGTCCGCTCTTCTTACTCCAGCAATACTTCATTGGCTTTGTTGTGACAATTTTCTGAGTGATCAGTTGCTTCCAGAGTCCATGTGATGCTGCTGGATGAGGGATAGCTCCAGTTTGTGCAAAATTATTATTGCCTTTAGTCAAATCAACCCCTTGCTTCCCATTCTTCTCCTTTCAGAGCCTCTCCCAACATCATTCTTTCCATTAAATATCTCACCTGTACTCTCTGGGAGTCTATATCAGGCTTTTCAGAACTTATGGTTTGCTTGGGGGAATGGAAATGAGAAATGGAAACAAAGATAAATCCTTTAATTTTTGTGAGAATAAATTCACTTTTGTGCAGGACTAAAGATATACAATTATTAGGTCAGATCCCAAGGAATCATTTTTTCTAGAAATTGGTAAAAGTGTAATTTCCTCACAGCTTTCCTTAATTATGTTTCCCCTTGTATTTTTTATGTTTCCCCTTGTATTTTTCTTCTAGAACCTTTAGAAAGGAGCTAGGGAAAACCTGGCAGGCCTCTTCAGGGATGGGAACTGTTAAAGGCTGTTCAGATCAATTAATTTCTTTTCTTGGCATTTTTAAAACCAAACTTGAATTTTTTAAAGTGGAGATTAACACTTGCTTTGTTTGTTCAGAAAAAAACCCAGAATGATCTTTTGCTATGGGAATGGGGGTTATGTGTCAGAACAGTACAACATATGAGGAAAATCTGGGGAAGATTTAATCAAGGTAGCTTTTAACATCAATCCAGTTTATCCCGAAACATCAACAGAATCCTTAATTCAAAAACAATCCCAGGGTACCAAACCATCTGTTCCTGAAATGAAGGAGCGTTGTCTTTCTGACAACTCAGGACACAAGTCCAATTCTGGTCACAGTATCTTGTCAAAATTTCAGTGATGCTTTGCTCTTACAATGCTCCTTGACACTTGACTGTTTCAGGATGGCCGCAACAGCTCTCGCTTTTCCATACTGCAACTTTCCCTGTTTCACTCTCTCCATGTGCTGCAAACAGCCGCTGCCACTCACTCTAAGTGGCCCTTCCATCCACTTCTCCTCACCTCTCAGGTTTTCAGATTCTCTTCTGTACTTGAAACCTGCTGTTCCCTCCTCTGCTAGTCCTTAGTCTTCAGTGATGTCCTCATCAGAGGTATGAAGGGCTTCTGCCTGGATGCCAGCGGGGGTGTTGTTGGGGGCACTTGCTCCTTGGATCATGGGAATGGAGAGTGCAGGCACCAGGCACTGGTCCCCTCTGTTCACAGCTCCAGCACTTAACCTCTGTGCTGGTGGCATAAGACAAAGCACTAGTTTAAACAAAACCAAAACCCCAACACCCCCACTGTCCCCCTACCCTCACTTTTCAAATAAAAAGAAAAGGCAAACCAATGACATTTACATGTTCCTCCAAAACAAAAAAGAAAGAAAAAGAAGCCCCAAACTCAAAGAACTGCTTGGCACTGAATCTCCTGAAAATATAATTTCATCTTTGTTCCCTTCATGGAAATTCCAGTAGTACTTAACACATTCCCCACTTTGTACCAAGGTGGCTATAGGTCTTAATGTGTTGTTGTGAGAGAAAGAGGTACCAGAGGAATGGAATTAGGGTAAATACACACAGATGCTTAACACTGATCCTCTTGATCCCTCTTACCCCTTTCCTGTTGCTTTATTTTGGGAAATTCCCAGTGAAAGATGTTAGAGGAGGTACTGCGAGTTAACCCCCTCTGCCTAATTTTTGTCAGGCATCTTAGGTGTTCAAGTGGGAAACTAGTCTGCCAGATGCCTTTTCAGTATTTCATGAAGGGTACAGCCTCTCCAGAGGGCAGTTTGGCCTGCCTAAAAGACTAGCTTTGTGTGTCATCACTGGTGTTAGAGCACTAGCTTTGTGTGTCATCACTGGTGTTAGAGGAAACTGGGGGTGACCAGTCTCATGAAAGAGCCATCTCTGCTAAACAGGCTTGGATGAAAGCAGGGTAGAGAAGACCTGTTCTCCCGTGCTTGGATAAGACATTGCGAAGAGTCCTCACAGGCTTGTTTTTCACACACAGCATTGGTTCTGCATTCTGGGCTGACTGCTATAAACACTCAAATCCTACAGAAACACACACACACTCTTGACTCTCAGTGCCCTGTGGTTCAGAAAGCCCTTCCCCCAAAACGTCCACAGCTGAGAATGGCTTGCCAGCCTAATTTCTGAGCTGTTTCTGGCCTAAGTTTTTTTCCTCTAAGCAGTGCCCTGGGATGAATGCTCCTCTTGTCCAGCCCTTGCTCTGTGCCTACACTGCACACACGTATGCAACATATAAGTAGATGTTCCTTCCTCCACAGATCCCCACAGTACAAAAGCTAGAGAGATTTAGTTGTGCCTCTTCTGGCCTCAGTTCTGCCAGGTTTTCTTGGCAGAAAATTTGCAGACAGCCTCTCACAGAAGATGTATCCTAAGGAGAAACATGGATCTTGGCTTGTTCCCTGGCTCCAGGGGAAACGCAGCATAGGTGCATGGGAAAACGCAAGGGCAAAGGCCCTGAGCACATTGGAAAATATTTAATGATCACCAGGTTTAATGAATTATTGCAAAGCTGATGACACCTGAGAAGACAAATGCTAATAGTGGTGTTAAGAGTGTGCTGTCTTTCAGGTAAGGTTCCTTGGGATGTCATCACCTGTCTGATGGGCAAAGGGAAGAGAAATACCTTCATTTTTCAATAGCTGCACTCCCAATAACAGCCTGTACAAGCACCAAATCTGAAACAAACTGCATTTTTTCTGTCTGCTCTCTGTGCTTCTTCTGCAGATTGTGCTGACTAGGAAATGAGAAACACATGGGAGCAGTTCACCCCCTTGGCTTCATCACAGCTATATCTGTTTTCCTGCAAGATTTCGAGTTATCTTGGCATACACAGTTTTAGCAGTCCTCCATGCAAGGGTTTTTCTGTGACTTGCAATCTGTGAAGAGAGAGAGTGACTGCAAAGATAATGATTTGTCTGAATGGCTGATTAGCTTCTGGAAATTATCTGAAAGTTTGGTTAATAGGCAAGTTTTTACTGTCATCTGTGGTCATTAATGATAATATTAAACCTTAGTAAAACATGGTAAATGGCTGTATTCCTGCCTGTATTTCACTTGGGAAGACACCTAATCCTAGACTTCTGCATAGAGGATAAGTCTGTAATTAAGCCCCTGAAATGTAGAAAATTGATAAGTCTGTAATGACTCACTTTAGACTGACAGCACAAGGGGCCTGGGACAGAGTTCAGAGGAGCTGGCTCCTATTTGTTGTGAGTTATGTTTATTTCTCTGTGGTCTAGGGACTTCCCCCAGGTTGGGAATATAATTTTTTTTGCTGACCTGAATGTGGAAAATCTTACAGTCCCTTGACTGACGATCCTTTCTCACCTGGGCCCCTTCACTCCCCTGATGCCTTTCAGGTTCTCCTTTGGGGGTTATTGTGTGTCTTTTGGGCTTCTGCTTTTACATCTCTTCGTGTTTTCCCCTGGAAAATTTTGTGTTTTGATGTGATACTAGATAAGCTGCTTTGTTTTAAAATTCTTCTCTTTCCTCTATGCTGTATCAGGGACTAGATGATCTAGAAACTTACTCTTGATTACACTTTCAGCAATTGCCCATCTTCTATCTTAGGTGATATTTCTTAAGGATCTTTACCGGAGAAGCATAGTTGCCGGGGGAAGAGTGAATGTTTGAGTCATTGTTTTTTCCTGGGATGAAATGTAACTTTAACCTTTTCAGAAATATCTGCTCTGTGTTTCCTGGACCTGCAGCTCTTCCCTTTCAAATACTTGACCGTGTATTTGTCTTGTCTGAGTATCTTGTTATAAATTGAACTGGCTGTATTGTTTTCCTTACACTACAATAGTAAATTCTTTGATTAGATAGTTTTAAATTATATTCAGTATCTGGTAATTTTTGCGGGTTAAATAAGTGTTGCATCTTCTAGCTATTGCATTAGGAGATTTAAGTAGTAGTTTTTGTACAAAAGTGTAATGGTAAAACATAAATATCAAAGCAGGTAAAATAAACTTCAAAACAAAATTAAAGGATTTTCATAGCTAATGACAAAACATATCTTTAGACTTAGTGGAGATATTCTCTACACTGATGTGAGTTAACCAAAATCTATTTTGCCTGTGCACCTTTCCCTGACAACACTTTGATTATAGACACTTTTAACTGTAATGCCTCTCATGCTGGTATACTGCATAGAAAAAAATTACCGTAATTTGTTTTGCGCGGGCATCCAGGGCTCCACCAGCCACTGCTGCATACTACTCTACATCTTTGCATACACTTCAGTATTTCTTTTGAGGTAATTTGCTTTCCATAGGCTCTAAGCAGACCTTCAAGGTTTGAACCTGAGCTCGCTCTCTGCAATCTGGTCACACCTTTCATTCTCCAAAGGGCCAGCAGATAGCAGTCTGCTTGTCTCACCCGTTCATAAATTTATGCAGACTGGGCAGCTGCTCCTTCATCCCTGGAAGTCCCTGCCCAAAGATGCCACAGATACTGCTGCTCTTTCACTCTGTAAATCAGGACTGAAAGCTTCTTTCACACAGGACTCTCATCTGTCAGCTGGCTGCTGCGTGCCGAGCTATTCTATTGTGGATCATTTGGAAATCATCTCTTGGCCCTGATCCTCAGAGGGACTGAGAGTCCCCCCTTGTCCATGAACTCAATTTGGGGGGGGTGAAATGGTTTTGCAGGGTAGAGCCTGTGAATGTCACAGGCTGAGAGGCTCTGTGCTGCCAGGGGTGGCAGGTTTCCCACTGACCTGAAGAGGAACAGGATTAAGCAACTAAATTCTGTTGTATTTTACTTAAAACCCAAAGGTCATTTAAGAAAAAAACCAAAGGATGTTTTAAGAAAAAATATCTATTAAAGGAAAAAAGTGTTCCATTTCTGGGCACAGGTGACGAGATAATGCAGTCCAGGAGTTTGATTAAAATAGCTTTTCTATTTTTAAGGGAATTCCTTTAAAAGAATGTTTGACTTTTGTGTAGGTGATAAAATCCTGAAAACCTCTCAGGACAGCACTTTGGTTTTGTTTTCCTTATGATAGGACAGTAACTATCATGCTTATAGCTTTCAAAGCATCGCTGTTCTGAAATAAACCTGCTGGACTAAATACATTCACTTGGACGAGACATATTTTTGAGCACATAAGTTTTACTCATTAAATAGAAAACCTGATGCAAACTGACCTTTAACTCTCAATGGATTCCAAGCTGTTAGAAGTTCAACAGTTACATTTCCAGCAACAATGTGAATTGTGAATGTGAATTCAGCAGCAATGTTCTGAACTTAAGTACCAGAATAATGCACATGCTCACACACGTCCTCCACCCCTAAAATACAAAGGAGTGCAGATAGGAGCCTGGCAATGCCATAGGGGTTGCAGGATGGATTTTGTTGGAGGTGTAGTTCCCAATCCAATGAGTTCACTTATTCCTTCTGCAGCAAGTCAAAACAGTTTTGGTGAAACGGTCAGCATGCCACTGCTGCTGTTGACAGCAAGAATAAATTCCGCCTGAAGGGCATGAGAGAGACTGCCATGCCCCACTGCTGTGTGAGGCAGGACTCCCTGTTCCTACACAGGATGAGCACTCAAGCTCTCATCCTGGGCCAGGCTTCTCTTACTATATGAAGACAGGAAGGAGATGAGCTGGACAATATAGTTGCTGTTAGGATATTGTCTACTTGTATGTATTTAACTTAACCATGTTTTTTGTGTGTTTGAAGAGAGAATTCATTCACTTTTAGGAGTTACCATTCAGAGCTTGAATGCTAGCCCTGGAAAGTGTGCTAAAGAAACTGGAGTTCTTTATTATTGGCTGTGATCATTAACCCTTGGTTCATACCAGGCTTTCCCGCCAGAAAAGCTCTGTTTCAAAAAATGCATTAATTAGGTTCTTTTTTGAGCAGAAATCCACTTCTGGTGGATTTGAAATATTATACCACTAGCAATCATAATATTGTAATAATTTTACATTGTGATGAAAAATTCTTGAAGGACAGGAGAAATGAAAAGTGAAAAGAAGCTCCATTTAGATATGAACAGTGTTCACATCTGCATTTTGATCAACTCCATATACAGAAAGAACCCTTCTGCAGATTACCAATGACATGTATTGACTCTAGAAGCTGAAAACAGCTGCTTTCTGTATGCAGGGAATGATTATTTCATATAAGTTACCGACCTTTGCCTTTTCAAATTTACCAGAGGTAAAATCATTGCTCAATATATAGGATGTTGAATTACTGTGACCAAATTTTCAGTCTGATATGATCATTTATGCTGTATAAAAATTTGAGTTAGTTTTGTAGTGAGAGATTTCCATTTTAATTTGCAACTATCTTGGAGTAAATTCTTACCTGTATCTGAAGCTGGATGTGCTTAGACATGGTGTTGCCTTGCAGACAGTGACTTGTGTGCTTGGTCTCCTACCCATGGCAGGCAACTGGTACTTGAAAATTTGGCTCTTAATTAAATGCAGATGCAATTTCAATTTTGTCTCTTCAAACTGTCCCATTGTGTGTGCATGATTTTTTTTTTTTTTTTTTTTTTTACTTTCATATGCTAAAAGCACTAAAAATTATGCTGAGTTTTGCAACATGGCCCAGATGCTGCAGGTGAATGCAGGTAGAGAGGAAAAAAAGAGAGTACAAACAAGTGGAGACAACAGTACTATGGTGGTAAATACCACAGTTATTCTGTTTCAGTCCCCTTGGCATGAGTAAAACCAGACCTGGAGTGACTTGTCTGGAAGGGGGAGAAAGGTAATGGCTGAGAAGAGGCACATGGTGATACAGCTGGAATGGGTGTGAGGTGAGACTAGAGCACAGGGCCAAGATGGATTGAGCAGGGGATTTCCAGGCTAACCACAGAAATGTTCGTGTGGCTTGTGGATCCAGTCTAATACAGGTGTGGTTGGGTGGTTGTTTTTTTTTTTTTTTTTTTTTTTTTTTTTTTTTTTTTTTTTTTTTTTTTTTTTTTTTTTTAAATTTGTGGTTTTGCTCCTGAGTCATTGACTTTGGAAGGAAAAGTAAAACTACACTTGAATGTTTCCTACTAGACCCTGGGAGATGTAGTCCCTGTTACTGTGGGAGTAAGGGGTGATACTGTGGACAGCCTCTAGAACTTTTATTTCTTCCCTCTCTTACGTGCCCATCCTTAGTGCTGAGTACATGGCTGGAGCAGAAAATAGCCAGAATAGTTCCTAAAGAGGAAGATGGGCAAGGCAGGAGTGCTCAAGTAAGCTGGCAATGTGGTTTTCACAACCCTGGGGACTGTGAAACAAAGCTCTGCGAGGTGAGGGATCCTGGACAAGGTTGCAACATCACTGTACCAGAGGATATTAATCTAAATTCTGCTTTGCCTTCATGTAAACTATTCCCCTCTGGAGCAGCTTGCACTGCTGCAGCTACACATTTTGTTTCACAGACCCCAGACTGTCAAGCAACCTCACACAAGCATGCGTTGAGCTCATCTGATTGAGCTACATGTGTTTACTTTGTTATAGGTCAACCACTTGAGCCTACCCTCAAGATGAACTTAATGTTTGCGGAGGAAGGGCAGCAGCTATGTAATACTGGAACAGGCAGAAACAGAACCATAGCTTTGAACAATGGGAAAAATGCTCTGCATCTTAACTAAGTATTTTATTGCATGTGAGGATATACACCTATAGAAAAAGTTACCACACTCTTCTGTGGTGTTTGATCAGAATATGGAAAACTGGCAGGTAAAACAGAAATTTCTCAGTGCCAATTTCAAGTAAAACTTGAATCAAGATATCTACTAAGAAGCATGCATCTGATGAATATTAAAAAAAAATGGAGGAAAGCACAAACAAATATTATTCTTTTCCCACTGAATGTGGCTAAGCTTTCCACATGCTTAACTACTTTACCTGCAGGGGCTGATTGTGACCGTGAGCCAGGGACTAAGGGATGGCAAACCTTTCTTGGCAATAAACCTCACTAAAAATAGTAATAAAAACCATTATGTATCTAAATTAAATTCAGAGTAAGATTGTTTTGTTGTTTTTAATGTCAGAAGAACAGTAGCTAGAACTCTGATATAACTTAAAATGTACATGAAAAACCTTAATGAAACTCTGGTCTTAGTAACACAGATCCTTTTGTTCTGAAAGGTTGCTGTTTTGACTTGGAGAGAAAGTGTATGTTTAATTAAGCCTTTCTGCTAATTTTCATCTCATGGGGTTCTTAAAGGAAGAGCTAAAATGAGCCATAACATTGACTAGTTTTCTCATAATTAAAATCACAGAACTAAGTTCTGTGCAGACATTTAAGCTCTTTCTATAAAAACTGGTGCAAGGAAAAACACTGCTCTCTCTGGTGAGAGCAGAGCATAGCTTTTATTATTTCCATCCTAGCTTTACAAGTAAGAAAATGAGGGTTTGAAAAACAAGCACTAAAGTCTGAAAAGAGCTCATTCAAGCAGACCTAATAAACCAGTATAGGTGAAAAATTCCACTCCTCCTAGGCCTTGGGCTAACTTTGAATGAAAAAAAAAATAAAAAAAAAATCAAGTGTAAGATGTTAGGAACATACCTCTTTGTACTTGTAGCACAAGCTCCTTCATGGACTTTCTACCCTTCATTAGTCCCTAACATTTTAAAATAATTTGGTAGGTGACCTGTCACGGTGTTCTTCCATCTCCATGCAATCCTAGTTCCTTTTGTCAAGTGTCTGGAGCAGTGTGATGAACTTCCAGAGCTGTGGTGAGGGTATGGGGTGCTCCCTGTGCAGCTCCTGCTGGGTTTGGCAGGGGGCAGCCCTTCCTGTGACGGATGTGGGAAAGCAGCCCTGATGCTCCTGTTCTGAAGTGCTGCAGGGATAAGGCTGGCATTGTGTCTTGCTTGCTGGACAGTGGAGTGCAGCCTATGTGTAACTTTTAGTCAACACAGGCACGCACAGATAATAGACTGTTTCAGCTGCCTCTGGGAACTTCTGTTAGAATCTGCCAGAAGATTCTTTCTGTGGTTTAAACTCTGACATATGAGGAACGCCAATACTTTATATAGACAAAATGTCAGTTATGTGCCCTCAGGCAGCAAGCTAAAAATGATATTACTCTGTTGATAGATCTTGGTTTAGATAGTTTCAGCCACACTAAGTTTCTTGATTTAAACTCTGAAGATGGGTGTGCCAGTCAGCTAAAATAAAAATTGCAGGGTGCCATTGTTTTTTGCCTGATTTTGAAGTGCTTTGAATAAATCAGCAGAGAGAAAAATAATTTTCTTACAGAGACTGTCGCCCAGTGAGTAATGGGCAATCACCATGCCTTACATAATGCAACAGGATGAATGAGCTGCTACCCAAACTCTGCTGACCTACAGTGGTGCTCCAGTGGCTTCAGTGGCATTCAATTGTGCAGTGTTACAGTCTGCTATGGATAGTGACCCCACAGTGTGAAAGCCCTTGATGTCCATGGCCAGGAAAATTGCTGCTGCCCTGAGGGAAATTGTGTGTGATGAGGAACCACAAGGCAAGGCTGGTGATGCACACCCTGGTGCCACTGCTGGAGTAGCATGCTCTGAGACTGGCAGTGTCACCAGAGGATAAAAGTCTCAATAGCAGAAGCCAAACAACTGCATGCAGCTCATCCAGAAGCTGAAATCAATGTGCTGTAGAGACTTGCTGACAATAAACAGCAAAAGAAATGCTACATGTAAACTGCCCAATTCTTATTTACAGCAAAGCCAGTTTATGTCCCTTGGGATATAAACACCCTTAGGTGTTTCCAAGTGATCCTCAAAGAAGAGGATTCTGCAAAATTTACGGACAGTGTATAGCTGTTACAAAAGAGATTTGGAGCCCAAACCAGTCGGAGCCTGCTGATTTTCACATCATAAAATAAATTATTAGCCACACTTTAGTAGCAGCTTTAACTTATGGATTGGAATTTAGGCTGGAGGTTTAAATTTCTTCAATCAACGGAAGTTTCCTGGGAGAGACAGTTGACGTTCCATAGCTGGAAAAGACCATGAAGTTCCAGCCTCTGTGAAAAACCCTGTCTCTAGTTTTAGTCAAACTATGAGCCTCTGGGGTTGCCTGATCATTGACTTCTAATGTGACTGAAGAAATAGAAACTCTGGGCCAGATTTTCGTCTTGCTCATATCGACATAAATCCAGGCAACCTCTCGTCAAATCAGTGGAGTTATCCCAGGCTTACATAAGCTTAGCCAGTATCAGAATCTGATCCTTTTATTTTTGGACTACTGGAATTCCCAAAGTAAATAATGTGGACAATTGTTCAAATTCCTGTTATGGAATGAAGAAGATTTCTAGTAATAACCACATCAGCCAGATCAGGAAGAAAAAGAAGAGACAGATGTTAGATAATGAACAAGGCTAATGAAAAAAAATGAGCCGGGAGTAAAAAAAGACAACTCCATGAAAATCTACAGTGACATAAGCAAATTCTTTAAGATTGCAGCCAAGAGTAGCTTGGGAAGCAAAGACAGACATAAGACTTGTATGAGCTGAAAAAGTAATTTTCTAATGGTATCCCTGTCTGGGCACCCAGAGCTTATATGTGCATCACTTTTGAAGATTTTTTTATCTCATCTGCTCTAGCTGCTGGCTGTTGTGTCAGATCTTAAGACTGGATGAATACAAAGAACTGCCAGAGCCTGCATCCTTCCTCCCTTATATCTAAATACAAAGAAATGCAAGTCCTTCTCCCTGAATAAGCAGTGTGAGTCGCCTCAGTTACTGGGAAGTCACTGGTAACTGCAGTTCTGTCTCTGAACTCTTAACTGTGGACTCAGAGCAGATGCAATACTTTGATAATTATTGAAAAAGCCATGAATATATTTTTTTCTTCTACAGATGAATGTGAAATTGTCTGTCTGCTTCTCTTCTCCCTAAAAATAGCATTTCTGAAGTTTGCCACTCATCTATGTATCAAGAAAATTATAAAAGTATGCAGAACTGTATGTTCTAATATACGCTGAGTACAGGACCTAAAATTATATCTTCCAATAGCGAGTTATATTTTTGTTATATCTGTGGTAGTGTAGGATGTATTTGCATAACATTTTTGTTTTAATTTATGCAGGAGAACGTAAGTAAAGCAGTGTTTCTCATGCCACAAAGCTTTATCCTTCTTGCAGGGGGTAAGCAAGAGCCTCTCCCTGGCTTAGTGAGAGGACGGCTGGGTAAAGAGGTTAAAACAAAATTTGTGCAGAGTAGATAGCTTCAGACCTTGGGATCAATGCTACTGCTTTCCTGTGAAGTCCTGTACCAGGAACTCCTCCATAGCAGAGTGCTTTGTCTCTGCCTGCATCTGCTTTGAGGAGGTTGTAAGTGAGCATTCATTGATGTGGTGTAATTTCATTGATGCTTTTCCAGATCCTGTTACCACAGAAAATCATTATTTTCTGAATCACTTCCTGCTATACGCAAAACTCAACTGAATGGAGCAAGAGCTGGAGAAGGAGGACATGAGTTACTGTACTTCTAATTGTGATTTCACTTTTATGAAATAATTTGCATACAGTAATAATGTTCCAGGCCTGCTAAAAAATCCCTCTAAAGATCGTGGTTGTCCATTGAAGCGTGTGCGTGTGGAAAGCGGTTCATCTGAAGTGAGCAAATCTTGCTGAATCTTTACAGCTTGCCACTTTATAACAAGCTGGAGAAAGAGGTCCCAGTCACCAGTGACTCAGAACACTATTTAGCCTTGAGAAAGACAAATTTGCACTCTGATTTAACAAGTGATGGAAATATATGGATGTAGCTTGCTGTGCTGGAGCGATACAGAGCCCCACTGCTACAAGGATGACTGTAACAGTTATGTGCACCTTTTAATGGAGCCATAGGTAATTGAGGAACCAGCCAACCAATATTAGCATCTGTTTTCCACTTGGTACTTAGTTTTGCCAAGTTATTTTCCTTTGAAACAGGCCCAAAGTGAATTATTGCTATTATTTCTGAAAGTCAGGCAGGCAGACCGTGTAAAAATACACAGGGTAACAAAAACTTTTTTCATGGCCTGAAGGCAAACAGTCTTCCCATGGCAATCATGGCCTGGAATTTTTAAAGTAGCCCCTGGGAAAGGATATGAATCAGAGTTTGGATGACTTTTGGGGTGACGTGTGAGTGGGACGGAATATACGTAGTCCTATCTACGCAGGAGAACAGTTGTAGCTAGGAGGGGAATAATCATTTCCTCAAAGTAATCTAAGGGCTGCACAGGCAAGGGCAAAAGTGGACAGGCTGAGAGACTCTTCGGCCTACACCAAAGGCGTATAAGAAAGATAGACTTTTTGTCAGGGCCTGAAGTGACCACACAAGGTCTGATGGTTTTAAACTGAGAGTAGATTTAGAGTGGACATATGGAAGAACTTTTTTTGCAGTGCAGCTGGTGAGACACTGGCAGGGGTTGCCCAGAGAAAGCAGATGTGTGAATGTGGTTGCCCAGAGAATTAGGGATTATGGATTTTTAGAAATTCTACCAAGTGTTAGTAATAGCAAAGGTATGCTCTGATCACCTGTTCCAAAGGGGAGGGTTCAGAAATAGCTTCACAAATTCCTTTCCATTGCTTTGACTATTTATTATTGTCGTATTTATACTATTTTAGGGTAACTTCTAGTTCAGTAATTTATAGGAAACTGCCTGGATTGCACAACTCTTGTCCAAATCCAAGGCATATTTCACACTTTCAGGAGCCTCTAGCAGAAATACTATAGAGAGGACAGCTGAGGGCAAAGACTAGGCTGAAGGCCTGATATTTAGGACAATGTGTTTTCTTGGGAAAGCAGATAAAGTTAACTGGCTTGATGCTGCCCTGTGCCTACAAATTCCTGCATAAATCTTGCATGGGGAGCAAGGTTAATATCTTTATTTTCTACAGGCTAAATTTCAGACTGAAATGTTCATGTTCCATTTTTTGACAAGTTCCACAGAAATTAAGCTATTACATATATACAAACACACACACACACACATATATGTATATACATACACCTGGGAGAGCCAACTGCTAAATATTTCTCTCAAATATTGACTTGTTGAAGTCTATAATTTCAGTGGGGAGGCAGAATGAAACAGATTAGTCTTCATGCAACAGAAATGTAAGGAGGAAGCCTTAGCTAGCCTTGAGATTGTGATCTAGACATAAACAGTAATTTGCTTCAGCAGTAAAATGTATATCCAACTGAAATTTGATTTTATTGCTGCAGGCAAAAATTTGCTCATATGATTTGTAACTACCTACATAACTACCTCTTTTAACTTCCTGTTTAAGGATTTATGAAGATTTATTTCCAATCCTCTAAGTTTGACGTTCTAACCAAAATAGCCATTTAATTCCAATGTTCCTGCTAATTTGTCTATTTGCTGTGGTTTTAACCTTAGTTTGACTGGGGTTTAGGGCTTATTTGGATTAATATTAATAACTATTTAGTCTTACTGGCACTGAAACTCAGAGATCACTGAGAATTGCCTCCCTTTCAAATCTGAAGAACAGGATAATCAGCCTGATTAAAATTATTAAAGGCTGTGGAAATAACACTGTCAGGGAATAGGGTATAAAACACTCTTAGGCTTCACCAAATAGAAAATTTTAAGCCTGTTCCAACCCCTGTTTGCATATGAAATAGAAGAAATGAAACTCCAAGCCCTCTAAATTCTTAGAGCCATTTATGAAATTGGGAATCACATTTTTGTGATACTTAGAACAGAGGTCTACCTTCTCGGGAGCGTATTGAATGGATCACCTTTGAAAGGATGCATCTTTCCTTTGCTGTGTAAGGGTGGATGTACATGAGGACCCATCGTATTTAATCTAGGGTGGAAACTGTAGTTCCTTACTAGTTCCTACAGGGACAGGCTGCACCAGGGGGATGATGCATCTCCTCTTCTGCTCCCAAAGGCCACTGCATCTTCAGCTACCCCAGCTGCTCCCAATACAGTGGTGTCCTCTCCATATCCTCACCTTCTCCACAGTCTGTGCTTGGACTACACCTTTGCCTCCTGTGGTTCTAAGAGAGCTTGTGGTTAGGTAAACTCCATTCCATCTTGTGTTACCCAATGAGTTTTATTATTTGTCTGAACTCAGATTCTGTTATGTTGTCTTTATTTGCTTGAAGAGACACTCTCCCTGTAAAACATCTTATTTTAGCAAGGAGATGCATTTTTTAAGGTGTGGATATCTGTTTGTGTTTAATTATGGGGAGAATAACACCAGAGAAAGAGCCATACATGTGGAGTAGGGAGTATAGAGGTACCCAGTATTTTACTCCTGGTCTTTGAGGAAATTTTTCCTACCTACCCTTAACTCATAGCCTTTTGTATTTCCTGGACTTAGGCAAAAATAATGCTTCAAAGACTGTGGTCAAGACCTTGGGGCTGATTTGAGCCAATTTAAACACAGATAGAACTGATAGGCTCCAAACATCTTGTGCTACTTTGGGCTTCGGAGTGTTTGTCACTTAAAAGCTGAAGTTGTTTTTTTTTTTGAAATTAAGGGAAGGTTCTTCCACCTAACCAGGGATATAGAAAAGATTATTACTGAATACTGTTTTCAGAGCACATGGTGAATCCAGCACAGCAGAGGCAGCTGCTTGGAAATCTTTAAGCAAAGATGATAATTGCATGTCTGCAGATGACTCAGGATGCATAAAACTACCTTCCAGCATTGTTACCTAGTTATTACAGCTCTTCACTTTTAAGCCAGTGTTGTCCAAGCACTAGACAGCTGTGGTGACAGTGGGTGGTCATACTTAGTTTTGATACTTGGTGCCTTCTGTTACCCAGTGTTGGAGTCCAGCTTCTGTACTGAGTATATTATCCAGTGCAGTATAACACAAAGATGTAGGGAAAATAGGGAAAATACTGATCCAAAGGAGGTGTTAAAGGGACGTGATGTTTGCTATTATCATGTAGATCACTGAGGACTAAACTGACTGAGGACTAAACTGAGAACTATTATTTAGTTTCACCAGTAGTACAGGGAAAATATAGAGAGAAGTTGTGAGTGAGAACACAATAATGTGTCAGCTGCTGCAGGGACATAGCAAAGGAGAGCAGTAGGGTGAGAAGGATTGGTATAATTTCCTCTCCACCATCCTTCTAGTGGTGGCTTTAGTTTTGTGTCTTCCTTCAGAAAAGTTTCAGAAATCCTAAACTGTTTTTTTCTCTTGGCTTTCTGCAGAACAGGAGATTCCATGCTTGGAATATAACTGAGTAGGATCAGTGCACCTGGGATGGGTGTCTAGTCTTTAAAGGAAGAAGAACTGGGTCCACTGAATGATGCATTAGCTATTTCAGTCTGAAATTTCACCAGTTGCTCATGACCCTTCTCACAATCCTGGAAAGGCATGGGTTATATTCACAAGTCTTGGTTTAACGTGTATGGGTACGCAGTAGATCTGACATAAGCTGCTCTGCCATGCCTCAGATTTCATAATCACAGAACAGTTGGATTCCTGACTGGCTGCTCCAGGCAGGAATTTTGGGTTCCAGTTTACGCCGGACGTGTCAGAGACGTGCTGGCAACTTTGAGATGTTGATTTCATTACTGTCTCACATTAGGATTTCTGGTTCAGTTATTGTGTTTTGTAAGTGATCTATACAGCACAGGATTAACTTTAATACCCACTAGAGTAATTATCAAAGCATGTGGTATCCTGATGACACACTTACAGCTTCACAAGGACGGGTAGATGCTCTGTTGACTGTAGGCCAGAAAGTTAAAATCTTCAGTCAGTCAGCTGTAAAGAAACTCCATGTGTCTCCTCTCTTTGAGCATATAAGTAATTTTCAAGTTTTGACATTGACCTGTTAGGGAAAGCTTGGTAGAAACAAAATTTGGAGTTTTAGCCATAAAGCAGGCTCATAATGCTTTCCACCGGTCCAGTCAGGAGAGTTTGAGACTCTTGAGCAGACTTCAGCATTGTTTTCACAGAATGAAAACACAAAACCCAGGACTTCAGTGACAGGAGGGTCAGGTCCAGGTGTTTGAGGAAATTCACGGTCACTGAATCAAGGGAGTCAAATGCCTTGGTCAGCTCCTTGGAGCTGCTGGCACTGGCTCATGAAGGGGAGGAGCAGTCCTCTTTCCGCACAAGAGAGTGCAGAAGTGGGAGACAGCCTTACAGAGGTAGTTAGGGCCAGTGCTGTGATGGGGATGATATTTCATCAAAGTGGCTGGGTGTCTGGGAGAAACCAGCACCTTCAGAAACTTCCTTCTGGTTAAAAAAAGTACACATTCTGCGTGACTTTTTCAAGCATGCAGGGAGATATGAGAAAGGTATATAAACACGTACACTGTGTGCCTTCCATGCACCTCCACCCTTGTGTTGGCTGTCTTGGTAGAGTCCTCCTACCAGAGGCTTTCCAATTTCTCAGCTTTTGCTTGTTGTGTGTCACAACAGCTCCATGCAATGCAAAAGGCTTGGGGTGGAGCAGCTGGGAAGCAGCCTGTTGGGAAAGGACCTGGGAGTGCTGGTTGACAGTGGTTTAGCATGAGCCACCATGTGCCTGGGTGGCCAAGAAAGCCAATGGCACCTGGCCTGTACCAGTAAGAGTATGGCCAGCAGGAGCAGGGCAGGGATTGTCCCTCTGTGCTCGGCACTGGTGAGACCACACCTTGAGCCCTGTCCAGTTCTGGGTCCCTCACTGCAAGAAAGACACCGAGGGGCTGGAACGAGTCCTGAGAAGGGCAATGGGGCTGGTGAAGGGTCTGGAGACCAAGTCTGGTGAGGAGCAGCTGAGGGAACTGGGGGTGCTTAGCCTGGAGGAAAGGAGGCTCAGGGGAGACCTTATCACTTGACAATTCCCTGAAACAAGGGTGTAGTGAGGTGGGGGTCAGCCTCTTCTTCCAGATAACAAGGGGCAGGCTAAGAGAAAATTATCTCAAGCTGTTCTAGGAGAGGTTTAAAGTGGATGTTAGGAAAAAGATTTTCACTGAAAAGGTGGTCTACATTGGAACAGGCCAGTGGAATCACCATTCCTGGAAGTGTTCAAAAAATGCCTAGATGAGGGACAATTTAGTGGTGGACCTGGCAGTGATAGGCTAGTGGTTCTCTTGATAGTTTTAGAGGGCTTTTCCAACATTGATGATTTTATGATTCTGTGATTTCTTTTACTGTACTCTGTAGAAACAAAAGCATTTTGTCATTAATCTTTCATTGAAAAGATAAAGTATCATTGAGCTCATCTGAATGCTGGGCTGTCATTTATTCCTTGTCTTCATTTGTGGCTTAAGGGTAGATAGAAATTTTCTTGTGCCTCAGATCTCCCTCTTAAGTGGTGAGGGTGGCTTGATTCTGGCTGAACTGTGGCCTGTGCATATAAACCTGTTTCTTAGCAGGTTTGTGGGAAGTTGTCCCAACTGGTGGCCTGTGAGAGCACGGAGCATAGCTGGCACACCGAGCTACGCTCTCCTGGGAATTAGGCTGAATGTTTGACAGTAATGGCGATTGATGGCGTGTAAGTAATGCTGAGAGTTAACAGTGAGGCAAGGTCCAAAACGGTTTGGAAACCATTGCCTTGGAACGTGTACTGAAAAATGAGAGCTGTGATTTCTCATTTCCTTCAGAGAAAAGCATTTTAGGCAATTCTGACATGAAGCAGTTAGCTGTGTCAGATACTTGTGAGGATAATCTGGTGTTTGCTATCATATCTCTCTTCAGCAGATGGTAAAGACCAGGTGCTAATTAAGATGAAGCAGAAAAAAAAAAAAGGAAGAAAAAGAATTAGGTTGACAAAATGCTACATTGTGTAATAAATAGCTTCATATTTATTATTTCTGCTAACAATTATGGACTGGAACGAGACCTCTCATAAGGAGTAGATCATGCCTCCATCTGTCTACTGCTGTGCTATTCCTCTTGCATTTACAGCAAATAGGCCTGGACTTGTTAAAGGCAGAGCATGAAACATGATGGGTAGGACCAAACTTCAAGAACCATTCATGAGGATAATGGCTGCTCATGGGCCAACATACTCATTCATCCATTGGCACCTTTTCTGGGTCCTCTTTAGAAGAAGGGTGTGGTTTTGGTTTTTTTTTTTTTTTTTCTTTTTTCTTTCCCCTAGGGAAAACTCTGCAGCCCTCAACCAGATTAGAAAAATGAAAACTAAGATGAACTTCATGAATTAACAGATCAGAGTTATTGAGTTTTTGCCAGAGAATTTATAAAACGTGAGCACATGAAGGAAGAATGTAAGTTAGTAATAAATAATCGGAAATATATTTCAGTTGAGGGTTTAATTCAAAGTTATCTGAAATTTGCCAATACAAAGGCATAAACCCAGCTTTGACTTAACCTTTCCCTGCCCTGCCTTTCTCCAGAGGGCAGACTAGGATGAAGGGATGGGTGCAGATCCAAGGCTTTGCAGTGTGGAGATACAGTAGTTCTGAGCTGCTGTAAAGCTCTCTGAGTCAAGCTCCCAGAAGTGGAACACTGCAAAATTAGGTTTGAACACTTTGGGCTGCATTAAAGAAGAGAAATATAAATTAAATAATCTGCTGAAAATATCTCAGAACCTGAAAGGATATAGTTTTCTATGGGAAAAATTGAAAATTCCCTAAAAGCAAATTTGAAACCACTTTTCAGTGTTTCTAGTGACCTACCTCACAGATGTTCACATTTTTTGGAAGGTATAGAAGCGAATTTTGCTTTATCACAACAAAATGCTAGCAGATTTGCCTTTTGATTAAATATACTTTCATTTCCTTGGATCTTGAGCCATGCTTTAAAGAGGTTATTGTTCTCTTTAGAAAAGATTGTTCTTGGTTTTTGGTTTTTTTTCCCTTCTTGGCTTCCAGAAACAAATGTGATTTTTAAAATGGTATTTATGCACATTAATAACACTTAGCATTGACTCATTTGGGAAAAACTTGATGTACTAAGAAATATTTATCAGATGTTATGCAGATCTAGATCAAATAAATATTTTCCCTTGTATAATAAATTGGTTTTGTTAGGATAAAACACATGCCTTTATTGCACACAGCTGGTCATCTTTTAGTTGTCAATTTCTGTGGGCAGTTTTGGTAGCCTCCTCAATGGATTCCCGGTAGTTTCAGGCTGGAACAGTGGAATTTTTTTAAACTGCACAATTATTGGATTATTTTGTTTTGCTTAACTAAGCCATTGAAAATACCGTGTGGTCTGTATTGATTAACAAAACACATAATCCTTTAACTTCCCATATATCTTAATGTATCTGTTCTAAAATATTGGCAAAACCCACAAATTGTAATTTCCACAGAGAGGCAGTTAGGTTAGACAGAGAAATCTGCGTCCAGAGTTGCTAGCAATACTACCTCTGCAAGGAATTCCTAGCTGGCCGTGGTCCTCATGCCCCGCCAGTCTCCTCATAGGCTTTAAAGGTATAAATAGAGAGACACTGGCATATCTCTCTTCCTGCCCTTCCAAGCTTCCAGAAGGCATGACTCCTACTGTGCTTTGTTGCTATAGAAAGGTCTGGCTCAGGATTTGACATCTCAAAAGGCTGCATAGGAAAACATGTCTTCGGTAGGGATTAAAAAAGACTGCCAGTCTCTCTTCCCCAAAGGGATCAGAAACCTAATGGCATTGATGGACAGGACCTCAGTGCCACAACTGACTTTGGCTGGGGGTACTAAACAAACTCTGAACACCAGATGTTTTGAGAAAAGACACGTCCTTTCTTCAGTGTTGTTACTGGCAGTCTCCTTCTTCCTGCCCTGTTACTAAGTATGGCATAAAATGCCACATTTCTGAAGTGTTAGTAACGCTATGGGATGATAAAATTTTAAACTTATCAGACTAGAAATTCAGAGGAAAAAATGTTTCTATTTGGACTGACTCCCACTTGAAATTCTATGTTCTCTTCACTGCAATTTTTGTCTTTTAATTCGTCGTCATCTTTCCATGCTGTACTATACAGCTGGGATCAGTTTTTGGCCAGTAAGGACTTTAACGAAGAGGAAGATGTTTACAGGGAAGTGTGTAAGGATCCTTTTGAAAATGTTTTACCACTTCCTTTGCTTTTTTTTTTTTTTTTTTTAAGACTTTCTCTGGCTTATCTTTGTAATTTCTCCTCCTCCTGGTGCAGGTTCTCTTCTTCAGCTTCAGGGAATGAGTAATTACTGGTAAAGCCTCTGATATATATATATTTTTTTTTTTTTAAAAACGAGAAAGGGTAGTTGTCTTGCATTAAGTCAAATGAAATTTTGTTATATGAAGACCTGATAGTTTAATACATTCACTGTTTGGTACTCTACTTAGCAGGTCAAAAAGCTGTGCATTTTTAGTCTTACTCCTCTTATTCCTATATGAGAAGTTTCCTCCCTTTTGTAAGAGCTCTTGTAGTCAGGGAGCTTTCACTGACAGGGTACAGTGTGTTTAATTAAACCCTTGAATATTGTGCAAAGGGAAATGGATATTGTGAAAGGAAGAGCCATCCTCATTTCTCACTTCTACTGAGTAAGGCCTCCTTGAAGAGACGGAGTGTAAAAGTTCAGGAGAGAAAATCTGGCTGCACCTGAAGAGTGGAGAGCAGGCTAAGCCACAATCTCAGCACTTTGCTGTTGTCAGCTCTTCGTTAATGTCACTAGCAAAGTAAATTTTAAGGAGGAATTTGAAAAACAACAGTGAGGCATCTCTGTGGTTTCTTTCAGGCTGCTGGCTTTAAGTGCAAGCACCAATGTGGTAAAAATAGAACGCATTTGTTTGAAAATCTAGTAATAGGTAATCAGGGCTTGAAATGGGGCCATTGAAATGAGCCCATCTCCCGTGTTTCATTTGTCCTCTCAAATACTGTGTGGGAGCTGCCGGGCAGGTTGTTCTGGCGTTGGGCCTTGCAAGTGCAGGTATGTATCTATAGTTGAACACAGGCAGAAAAAAGTGCAGGTGATGTGATGTAATCTATAAAGACTACAGGAAGGAGCAGAAACTGCCAATAACCATGGCTGTCTCCCACTTACTTATTTCTGCTTCTATTTTCCCCTCTTTTCTATGGGGCTGAAATTACTAAGGGTGATTCCCGGAAATAGGAGACTAAAGGTTTTTCTTTTAAAATAGTGAGGCACTCACTATAATTGTATTAATGTTTTTGGTAAGTACAGGTGTTGAAGACTTAGTACTTCCTTGTTTTGGCAGTATGTTTACCACATATGTTACCCTGCAGATGCCATTTTCCATCTTGCGGTTTTCTTTTCCTTGTGTGAAAGTGGTAAGAATTGCTGTGTTTTCCTGAGTTTCTCGATGCTTCTTTTCTGACTTTAGGGTTAGAGCTAGTTCATATCAGCACTGAGATGCTTTGCTAGCAACATTTTTTTCTATGCATTCTAGGATGGGCAATATAAAAGCCAATTTATCGTCTTACTTGCTGCTTAATCATTCAGTTTGGATAGCCCTGAACAGAATAATACAAATAGAGACTAACAGAGAAAGCAGAAGATATCGCACCACCTATGAAACTGAGAAAGGGGAGAAAGTAACATTTACAAGATTATGAATGACATTTAACTATTTTGACCAAATAAGAGTGCTCCTGGAAGTGTATAGGAACCCAAAGTTCATTACAATAACAATATGATAAAATAACATATATGATATAATATGATAAAAGTAATTGCAGATTCCCAGAAGTTTGGTAACCCCAGAAAGTGACTTCTTGTGTTGCCAACAGTAAAACTGCCAACTGGAAGCTTGCCAGCTTACTACTGTGCAAGGGAATGTTTTTTTTTTTTTTTTTTTTTTTTTTTTTTTTAATATATATTCAGTTGTTATCATAATAAAATTCTGTCAAAGTCCCAGTTGTAGGATCTGCCTAATGCAGTCTGTCCTGTGCCACCTGCTGTGCTTGCCTGATGGATGCCATGCTTCCATTCAGGAGTTCTCCCTCATAACTACAAATGTGTGAACAGAAAAGCTTTTACAAGTGCTCTTATTTACAGTCCTGGAAAATGGACTGAGGTCAACGCACAAGGTCATGAAGTGCCTGGGGAAAACAGTAGCACTTATTTCAAGAGACATCACAGTGGCATAGCTTCTTACTCACTCACAAGTTGCATATGACATTGTCATTTAAAATGCTCTGGTCTAACCAGAGCTGGTTAGCAATTCAAGGTATGTGACTTTAATGGAGCTGAGTTGTTCTTGTGCTCTGTAGAGCACAGATTTCAGTTGGCTTGAAACAACAGAGCATTTGGTAGTTGGTTTCTATTTCATAAAAAGATACACGTGCCTGAAAGAGTTGACTAATTGTGTGGTTGAATGGAATGAGAGGAGTAAATAAATGTTCTCCCACTGAAGAAAATATAGCAGAAAACCAAGAGTCTAGGTTTTGTGGCTTTAGAAGAATAAATCTTCCCCACAAAAATAATCACACTCACTGACTTCATTGGGAGTAACAGCACATGTCACTGAATTATTCTTAAAAGAATAACACTATCAGAACCAAAGGGCATAGCTGCAAGTATTGCTTAAGGAAGCATTATCTAATGCAGCCACCAGAGGGGAAAAAAGCCCCTCTCTTCCTAGAAAAATACCCCTCCCCTCCCCCCAAGTTCCTTTATTCCAAATTCAAGTATTTGACTTGAGACAGTGATCTTGCAGGATTCAGCTGGTTTAGAGAAGCCATGTGATCACCCGCTGTGGTTACGTGTCCATGTGGTGGACGGCGCATTAAAACATACAGTGGGTCATCCATGTAATATCTAAATCTCCAAGTGCACATAAATGATAAAAATGTTGGACAAAATTAGTGTCTACACAACTTCTAATATGGGAAGAATTTCTTAATGTGAAGGGAGTGTCATAGCACCAGCACTGTTTGAACAGAGCTATATTAAGTCAAATAGTGCTGTAATAAGGAATCGGTGACTTCCCTGAAATGATGTTGTAGAGGTGTTGGAGCATGACTAGCTCAGATCTTGTCTGTTGCTGCTTCAGAAAGGTTGTTCCTGCCAGTGGCAGATGTAGGTGTTTCTGGACTGTGGTTTGGGCTGCTGTGGCAGAGATGCGAAGGCGCTGGCTGTGAGGAGAGAGCCCCACCACAGGTGGTGGCTGCCCCTCTTCCTCCTCAGATCTGCAGATACAGACTGAAGGAGCAAAAAGGGCCATTCTCGTACTGCTGGAGGCTGCAGTCAGCTGTCTGCTCTGCCTGTAGCTGGCGCCTGTGCTGCTCACTGCTGCCATAGGTGTGTGAAGCAGATGATCAGTGCACACAGTTATTTTGCACAGCCTGTTCTCTAACCGTTGCAGCATACTCTTCTGCTGGAGTAAGGTACATCCCTGGCTCTGTGACAGGCTCTCTGGATCTCAGTCAGACAGATGCTAATTTGTTAAATGGATAAATTCTCTGTCTACAAAACTGGGAGGGAAGAATATTGTGAACCAAACAACTTACCACCATTCTCTCCTATACAATGAGTAATGCTTCCTCGGCCTGTCTTTTGTTCAACGCTCCTTTCCTCTATGCTCTGTGCATTCCTGTTGCTTAGTATCATTTGTTTTTATTTTTGTCTTTCTAGGAGAAAGAGTTTGAGCTCAATCTGGCTTCTTCTAAAGTCTGGGAAAATATTGGCCTTGAACCAGCAAAGCACTTACAGTCAGATAATGCTCCTATAAAATTCAATGGCAAGACTCCCACTCACTTCAGTGGTGTAGCCCAAAGTGCTGGGATTACTCACTTGCTTGAAGCTGTGTGTGCCTGAGCGTTGTGTTGTTTAGAATCCTAACCAATAAAAGCAGGTCTGGAAACAGGGATTTCCACAGTTATTTCATGGATTTGATATCAGAAAAAGTGTACTGTGGGACATTTCAGGAAGTGAATAGAAATGGAAGCTTGAAATTCTTTCCCAAACCAGAAATTCAAAATGAAACTGAGTTCTTTGAAGAGAAATTAGTGGAAATACTTGCAGAGCTCCAAAGACACAGCACAACTGTAGAGTCCCATCTGTTTTACCTGACAGTATTCAGCTCCTTTGGCTCCAATGGTATCAAAATCTATAAAGAAAAGTAATTTTTCATACCGTTTCCTGTTATTTTAACATCCTCTTCCTTCCCCTTGGTTCATAGAACACATGCTTATTTGGTGTGTTTATCGAAGCGTCAGCCCAGCCTCATGGTCTGTCACGGCTCCCACGGAAGGCCACGCAGAACTGTAGATTTTAGCATTGAAGAGGTTGGTGCAAAAGCCATTCACTGTGGGAAGTGGGAACATAATAGGCTGTAGATTGCTCCAGATGAGAATCATTATGAAAAAAAGTGTGGCATGTGACTGACAGAAGTTGATTGTTTCATACTGCTGTTGCTTAAACCCTGCTTCATAACATTTTCACAGTGAGGGAATGTTGCATACACAGGTGTCAATGAAGTTTTGCCAATTAATTAATCTGAGGTGTAGCTGTGCCCGCAGTAGATAAGGTTTCTTCATAACCTGGCTTCTACGTAATCTGTCTTATGGGTATTTTACAGTTTAGTGTTACCACATTTATTAAAGAACACTCTATAAAATTCTATTTTTGCATAATCTAATGCACAAAAATGCATTATGTGTACATAAATGTCTACATCCTGTACTCATATGGTATAACAAATCGAAATTTTGGACAGTGATACAACTATTGCATCTGTGGTACCTCTGACTATGTATCTGATGAATGACTGCAGCTGCCACTCAAAGAGAAATCCTTGACTCCTGAGCTGTTGAAACCCATGCCCATAAAATCAAAAACTAGTGATTTAAAGAAAGTTCAGGATGTTCCAGTAATTATCAGATCCATTTCAGCAATTGTTCTGCTTTACATTCTGCCCACAGAAAATGTGTATTTATAAAGGAGTGAGAAAGATCAGCATAAACAAATATGCCTAATCTCGAATAATAGTACTGCCAAAACCAAAAATCTACCAATTAAAGTATAAAAAAAAAGGTGCAGGTTTGATGCCGTCATTCACTTGCGTAACACCACCACTACCGTTTGCATACACAGTCTGCTTTTTGAATGGAAATGCTGAAATTCAGCCCTTGGAAATGTAGCCTCAGTGAGCTAGGAAGTAAGACACCCCACCGAACTGGCAAACAGGAACTCACGGCTTTGGATTCTAGCTGTATTTCTGTTTTGCTGCCTGACCTTGGGTGTGCTTGCTGAGAGAAGTGGTGGGTTTGACTGCACCAGCTCTTCCTCATTTACATCCTTCATGTTTCCTCATCTGTTAGGATACAGCAGAACTCAGAGGAACCCATGGGACTTCCTCATCCCAGGGACTGTGCTCTTGAAGGCAAAGAAAGCTCCACGCATAAATTACATGTACTAATGCACTGTTCATCCCACACTCCCCATGATGTCCATAATCACCCAGCAGGGCTCACTGTGTGTTTCAAATGAACATGAGCTGCCCGAGTCTAAATCAACCTATCCAGTGGCTTTGCACTATCTCAGTATTGACACTCAACCCATCGTGCTGCATGACAGTGAACAGCTGACAGAATAAATCAGGGACCTTGGATACGACAAGAACTCACTTGACCTTACTTGACTTGACCTATAATATCTTGTTGGCGCTGGAGGAGAGTAGGCTTTCTCTAGTAAAGTAATCATATCCTCTCTAACTTTTCCTCATCCTATCCAGAGCACACTGTTGTGTATGCATGGAGTGAGGGGATTTGTGAGGGAGGAAATACCTTTTCCTTTTTGAAGATTATTCTAGGAAACTTCAGTATAAATCTTTATTCAGTAGAAAATATATTTTTTTCTGTGAAAAATATTCATAGAAAAAAGAACTTTTTATAAACTGACTTGTAGGGAGAGTCTGAAAATTCCTGTGCTTTATGCCTGAGTGTGATAATTCTGTAACTGCGGAGATTAGGGAGGTGAAAATTAAAATGTCATTTATTCCACAAATTATCACAAACTCTTAAATTTGCTATGATGAAAACAATAAAAATAATGTACTGTAAGAGAACTAAAAAACATGGCAAATTTCTCAAATGTCCACAGCCCACTCTACTGTGTATTGGAAATCTGACTCAAAACCTAAAGACACATGAGGCCTTTGCTCATATAAACTTCCCTGCCAGAATGGAAGTTGTTGGGAGACTTGGTGAGCTAGACCCTCAGGCATCTATTTCTGTACCTTCAACAAGCAGATACCAGATACATGAAAGGGATGCTAATGAATGTTGCTCAGATAGTATTCTTGTAGATGAAAAAAAATAGTTCATTACAAGTTGATTTGTATTTTCCTACACTGATTTGATCCGTTTTAAGTAAAGTTATTACATTTATAATAGGGACAACAATATATATAAGTATGGATTAGGTGATGAGGTGTGTTCAGCATTCCAGGCCATGGAAAACCCCAAATCTTACCTAACATAAAATATATTTCAGTTTAGCCACTGCAATTCTTCAAAGTCTATTCAGACTAGACATTAAATATTGATTTATTTTAATGGAAGCTCTCATGAATGCTGAAAGAATTTAGCAATAATATAGCCAGAAATATAATTTCCCACACTGATTCACAGTGAGTTACTAAATACCATTATTCTTCACATTGAAATTTCTTACTGAGATTCATGGGCTGCTGGACTTAAATTCCAAATATTGGAAATTATGGTAGTAACATATTTTATATATAAAACCTGATATATAAAATTTTTGTATTCTTTCTTTGTTTATAAGCTTTATGTGCTCACAGTCATGCAATAAAGTTTTCCTTATTTATTATGAATATATTTATCTATTTGTTTTAGTAATCTTGTCAGCATATGCAATCACTTGACATACAATATTTGAGTTGCACAAGTGCCTACATTTTCTGGAAATAAGATGCAGGGTCAATGTACTTCAACACAGGTCTGTCCTCATTTATCTGAAGTGAGTCTTAAGTGCACAAGAGTGATTTTAACAAATTAGCCATACTGTCCTGAGAAATTCAACCCTATTTATAAGGAATCATTTTGTTTCATCTGGAGTGAAAGAAGTATTGTGACTTTGGTAACAGTAATGGGCACAGAAACATTGCCTGTTATCTTGTCTAAAACTTCTGAAGGTAAATGCAATATTCATTAAATAGATTATATCACTGTTACAATGAAAGCTTACAGTTTCAGGTATCTGATTGTCTTTCAGACACATATTAATTCAACAGATTTGCTTTCTGTGGTTTTTCTTTTTTTAAAAATTATTTTTGGCTTAAGGAATTCGGGTATCATCCTAAGATATCAATTTGGTACAGTGGTAAAGCGAATGATAGACTTAAATGCATTTTCTACTGGCAAGATTCCACAAGCTTCAGTGAAGCTATGCTTGTTTACATGCATTGAAAATTTGGCTCAGTGCCTGGATATGTGATGTAAGTTATCTACCTGCTCCTACTTTTTCAGATAGAGACATCTTTGTGTATCTTGGCTTCCTTCTTTCATTCCATTTCAGTCAAAGGGAGCCTTCAGATAAGGAAAGTCTAGCAGACATGAGTAGTGGACAGCATTAAACTGATAGGACTTTAGCAGGAAGCTGCCTAGCATAGAGGACTTGGATTTTTTTCATAGTGGCGTAAGGACTGAACAATGGCAGAAGTGGCTCTTCTATTCTGGAAGAGGTGCTGAAATATATGGTTGTAACTGGTTCATTTGCTCCCTTGTCGTAAGCTTGTTTTCAATTTTATGGAGTGAAAATAAGACATATTTTCACTTTTATGCCATTTCATGGAAAAAAAGAAGACCTTTGCCTCCTGAAAACACCCTCTCTTTCCCCTGCCATAGAACCACATGTTGGTGGCAGGGAGCACTCTCTAAATGGTTGCTCTGCCTAAAAGGTTATGGTGTCCATGCCACAGCAGTGTGTTTTCAGTGTGCTCCCCAAGTTTTCAGGATTTTGCCAGAATTTTTCTTTTGGGTTTGCTATTGCAAATTGAACAATTCTTCAGATTCTGCCCCTAATTTTAATTTCAGTTTTTTCCCTCTCTTTTTAATGGCAGGGGGTTGCTGTACCTCTCTATGGGAAGTAAGACTGTTGACTTGCAAGTGGCATGGAGTTGAGTGGTGAGCACTCTCCTGACACATGTCAGAGAACATACTTTGCTAAATTCCATTTCCATGCAACTTACTTTGGAATTATACATTTGAGGTTTCTGTGGAACTTCTTGAACTACTTGTTTATAGCAACGCTGCAGGGTGTAAATCATCACTAACTTTCTAGATTTTTTTTACAGTGAAGCAACACTTAAAAATTTTACGTGGTATTTTCAGATACAAAAAAGGCTTCTCAATAATCCACTTTAATGCCTTAAGACTTTAAAAGCCAACTTTTATTTTGAATTATTCAGGTCTAATGGGCGTTGTTATTTTCTGCCTCATAATCTGAATCTCAGTATTTTCTTTCTGTGCCTAAATATAATTCTCTGTTATATCAAGTTTTGCTGAGTTCACAACAGGGAATTCGGGTGCAGGTGCTCAAAGCAAACGCAAAACCCAGAAATATGATGTCACCATACATAAATGGTAGAGTTACAATTCAGAGCACTAATATCTGTGGACATCAATTCTGATGGACATGTAGTTTACATTTTGTAAAAAGATTAACATGTCCTTTTATTATTTACTTTAGATTCAGAGATAATATTATATTATACTTATTATATATTATTATATATTGACAAAAAATAATTTCACTGCTAAAAGAAGCATATCTTCACAAGTACTGGTATGTTTTAAGGACATATATTTAACATCAAATATCACTACAAAAAATGTCTTTCTTTTTAACTCAGATCTTATGACAGGTTAGCTGTAACTCAACTCTGTTACATCATAAAATATATTCCTGTTTAAAAACAATGACAGTTATTGTGTGTGTGTTGTGATCAAAAGGGAAAATTGTACACCTGGCAACAGATAATTGAAAAGGATCACAATGTATTTGGATGAGTTGTCTCAAATCATCAATAAGTGCTATTCTTTTATGCAGCAAAATTCAGGGAGAGGGCACTTGGTTTCAAGCAGGTGAAACCTGCGTTACAGGTAGAGAACTCTTTGCAAGGATGGTATATCTGGTATCTAGAAGAGTAAATGAAAGCTCACAGTAGTCATGGTTAATATCAGGGGATGGATGGCCATGGGGAGTCAGTCCTTGTGAAGTGCTAAAACTCCATCCATATTCATTGTATGCACCCAAAATGCTAAGACCTGCTGCTAGAGTCATCTTGAAGGTTGGGATTTCCAGGGAAAGCTATGGAAGTCTGATTCGCATCATCCAAGACACCTGAAGCAGAGCAGCTTTTCTGGGATGCAGGAGGCGTTCTCCCAGGTGATGGAGGAGCCCATGCACCCCTGTGCCTCCCACCAGTACCCTGCTACCAGCTCCAGGGCATGACATGTGCGTGAGTGCCAACCCTGCTTGAATATCCTGCCTGGGTTTTAGAAAGAAAACATAAGCCTGATGGGAGCTGCCTGCTGGTGGGAGGGAGCAGGGTCAGACTCTATTTGGAGCTCTGACATGGGCGGATGCCGCAGCCCTGGAGAGAGTACAAGAATTTGGGCCACGCTCCTGTAATTAACATTTCCAGCTCCAAGTGGCTCCCGCTCTACATGTGCTTTCTTGGACGGCCCTTCTGAGAGGTCTAACTCTGCATGTGCTCAGTGAAGGGAGGCTTAGCACCCAGCTCTGGGTTTTGAATTTCACAGAAGGAGCCAGATGCTAAGAGGCCAGATATTTGGTGCCTGATCTGTGGGGGTTAATCTATTATTGGATCTACCTACAATAATTTGACCTTAAGGGTCACAGCACTGATTAGATGGTGTGGGAAATGGAAAACTACACAATCCCCTCACATGCATTTTTAAATTGTTATGTATATAGGTCCATAGTAATTCTTTGTGCAGGCATGCACGGGGATTCCTGTGATAAGCCCTCAGTAAGCTGTATATACCAAGCAAAAGGTTTTGGTTTGGAACGCCACAGGCAAATTTAGTGGTGTGCTGCAAACTCCTCTTCCCTGCTGGAAATATTTTTCTTCATTTGCCTCTAATTCTGAACCGACTAAGAACTGTGTTAGAGCGGAGAAGTAAATGCTGCTTGAATTAGCTCCCTTTTTAAACTTCACTAATGAGTTTTGCTTTGTGATTATCTGCTCTTTTATATTCTGAAAATGAAATTAATGAGGCGCTTTTTTTTCCCAAGAGCTGAGGATTGGGCTGACAGAATATGACTTTAATAGGGGGAAAGAAGAGCAAAATCTTCATATTACCACGTGGCTTTCTGCTCATCCACCCACACCAGGAGGCAACTGTAGATAGAAATGAGAGTCTGTCAAATTGCTCCTCATTTTTGCTCTTGGCAGAGTGCTGTTTCCTCTCTGCTACTGGGGCTGCTAGTTCTGGGTTTTCTATAAGCCCCCTCCCAAAGTGAAGGGAGGTTGTGGCCTGATGCCTTTTCCAAGGTTGATAGGAAACAGAAATAAAATTCCTACACCGCTGCTGAGAGGAAGAGACATGTGGGTTTTGCTGTGGGAAGCCCATAGGCACATGAAGAATGGTCGTGAAGTCCCATTCCCCTTAAGAGGGCATGCAGTCATGTGGTGGCTTTTTAACACCCTTTGAAGTGTTATAAAAATGATAAAAGTCCCACTGATACTTCCCCATGCAGGAAACTCCCAGCCTCTCACTGAGGGCTGATGCTTAGTGTGGGGACAGTGCCTGAGTGCTCTCTGGAGCCTGCAGCCAGCCTGTTTAGATCACCCAAGACCACTCATCCGGGGCATCAAGGAATGCGCAGCCTGCACCAGAGTGTCCGTGACTGGACAGAGGAGGCACACTCAGGGGGGGCAAGACTGTGCAGGTCCTCCCATCACCATCACCACACTGAGCTGTGCAAACCACTCCCCTGACACGTGTGCTGGGCTGGGATGTGTGGTTCTTGTAGATGTGCAGGGTTCCATGCCAGCACAGGGCCAGGCAAGGAGCTGATCTGGGCTACAGCACATCAAAAGAAGTAATGTCCTGTGGAGGAAGACCTTGGAATGCTTGTGGATCCCCTGGTATCAGTGCAGACTGGGGGATGGCTGTTTCAAGAGCAGCCCTAAGGAGATGAATTTGGGGCTAGTAGTGGGTGGGAGGCTGGATATGAACTTGCAATGTGTACATGCTTCCTAGAAAGCCAATGTGTTCTGGGCTGCACCCAGAGCAGCGTTGAGGGGGGTGATTCTCCCGTTCTGTTCTGCCCTTGTGAGACCTTACCCGGAACACTACACTGAGGTTTGGTGTACCCAACATAAGAAGGACATGGTCCTGTTGCAGTGAGTCCAGGGGCTACAAAGATGATCTGGGGGCTGAGCACCTCTCTTATGAGGACAGGCTGTTCTGCCTGGAGAAGAGAAGATTCTGGGGAGACAGCACCTTCCAGTACTTGAAGGGGGTTGGTAAGAAAGACAAGGACAATTTTTTAGCAGGGCCTGTTAAGACAAGGGTCAAGGGCTTTAAACTGATGGATGGTCGATTTAGATTAGCTGTTGATTAGAATTTTTTTATAATGAGAGTGGTAAAACCTGACACAGCTTGCCAACGTACGTGGTAGCTATCCTATTCCCGGAAATAATGTCCTTTCTCACTTGTGGTGTTGACAAGGGTACACCCTGCTTGAGTGCCTCATGCTCGGTGCAAAATCCGCTGCCCAGGCTGGATTAGGCAGTTCTGGTGGCACTCTTGGACATTTTTTTCCTATGCTTTTGGGCAGGTCCAGACGTGAAAGACGGATTTTGAGTTCCCAAGGGTGCTTGGTAGACAGACAGGATCTTCACCACTTTTTCAACAGGGAACACAAAGATTTTCTGACTAAGAGATTTCACTTGGCAAATATAGATATTGCCATTATTATATCTACTATAAACCTAGAAATGGTGTCAATTTGCAACATGTATTTATCAAGGCAAGGTGTTATGAAATTACTTAAGTGATTCACAAATTTAGCTAAATGTAAAGCAGTATTTAGTTAAATGTTTAAAATGTACTGAATTAAGGTCTTCTGGAAACAACTTTATGGCTTGTACGTGTGATAAAATGGATAGTATGGGAGTTTCAGTTTGTGACCTTCCAACCCCAAACAAAGGCAGATTGTGAGAGGCTATGTCAGACTGGGGGGCAATGAACTGTTTGGTTTGTTTTGTTAGCCAGGTCACCTAAGTCTCATTAGCTCCACACCAGGGCTATAAAAAAGGCTGGGTGTCTTTTTGAGCCAAAGACATAAGTCTGTGAGAGAGTACTCCAGCTAGGGGCATGTCATACCAAAATGTAACAGCATTACAATATAATCAGCATTATTTTCCACTCCTCCTTCTGCGTTTCCTAATGTTCTCTTTGGTTGGGTGGGTGCCATTCAGCACAATGATTTTCAGATTATAGCTGTACTAGACAATGCAATAGGTATCCAGAGCCACTTGCTAGTGGCTATATATAAGCTATATTTCTAATAAGCTATATATAACTGCACCAGAATAGGATTTGCAACCCAGGCCTAATTACTTGGAATAGGATTTGCACCATCAGCTTCTGCTTTGCACCATAGCCAGTAGACTTTTTTGATAATATTTTGACTACATTAATTCTTTCCTCCATTTTGCATTTTATTGCTTTTACCACCATTGTTGTCAGTTTCCCTTATGAGGCTTGTTACCCTCTGTCAGCCTTGGTGGACCAGAAGAACCTTGTTTCACATTCTAGTGTAGGCACCTTGGTATTGCTACTCTGGTGACCAGTGACAGAACTCAAGAAAATGGCATGAAGCTGAGTCAAGACAGGTTTAGAGTGGATATCAGAAAAAGGTTCTTCACCCAGAGGGTGACTGGGCACTGGCACAGGCTTCCACAGAAATGGTCACAACTCTGACAGAGTTTAAGAAGCATTTGGATGACAGTCTCAGGCACATGGTGTGATTGTTGGGGTGTCCTGGGTAGGATCAGGCATCGAAGTCTACAATCCTGATCGGTGCCTGTCAATTTCAGAGTGTTCTATGATTCTATAATGAGATCAGTTTATAAATAAATGTCCTTCAGTATCCTCAGACACAGGACAATATGAATGCAGAACAGACAAAAGGGACTGGTTGTATCATTGAGTCTTGACTTCCACAAAGTTGGGGAATCACATCTGAAATGGTTAGTCCAGAAGATTTTTTAGTCCATGTGTCTCTATCAGCAACCAGAAGGCGCACACCCTACACTGAATTTGGATCTTGAAACAGCACAAAATCAATACCATATTCACATGCCTTGGTCTATATTATTTTTTTATATGACTTATCTCCAATACTTGAAAGACTGAAGGCAAAAGAATAAACATGGCAAATTTTATTAAAAAGGGAAAGCTAGTACTTTTCTGACCATTTCAGGAAACTAGGAAAAGACTCAAATGAATGTCATGATATAAATATACAGTATAAAACAAATATGATCAAGGAATTCAATTATTTCTCCTCTCTCTGTTCTCCTCAGAGTCAGTGTACCAACAAAGTAACCACATAAAGATTTACAACCAAAGCTTATAATTAGTCTGCTGTTTTCCAAAATGAGTATCTATCTACATATTTATCTTTCCTCTCTTGTGGTTTTTTTTTTTTTTATTTTTATTTTATTTATTTATTCATTCATTTTTTAATCTCTGCTAGAGCAATGAATTCAGCAGTTTTAATGCAGATGATAAGAGATAAAAAAGAGGTTTTGATTTTGTTTTCAGCCATCTGGGAAGGATGTCACAGAGATTGATACTGTCATGCAGAGTCTGAAATCTTCACTCAATCTTCCATCTCCTATGTTAGACCATTTACACTTTATGTGACATCTAAAAGATTATTTATTACAGATGGTGTTATTCACATCTCAAGCAGCTGTGGAATGCTATCCATTAGAACCCAAATCTTCTGATTAGTTTAGATTGTATGGTACAACTCCTAATACAATATAATTATTGAGTTTCCATTTAGATTTATTTCCTGAAGTTGGACAATAATCGCTATCTAAATCTTTCTTCAGTAGGTGGAGGTGCCTCACAGAAACACTTGCATAAACTGTTTTGCTAATCTTTTTTCTCGAACTGAGATTTTCCTTGTTTATTTTCTTTTTTAAAGATGAAGGATTTACAAGTTGGAAAACATGGATCTCACAAGTTTGTGGAAACTCAACCTGACCAATAAACACATTTGCTTGCATCACATTCAGTGATTATTGTGATGTTAAGGAATGCTTTAAATCTTGTTGCCAACATAAAATCATAAGAATTGTACTTGCAGGAGATTTGATGTTGGCCAATTGTGTAAAGATGAAATCTTAGCATAAAAGCTTCAGTAATGACACTGCTCCAGAAACAATGCAAAAAAGGAAAGAATCTCTTTAACTTCAGTGAGGTTTCGATTAGGATCTGTATCCATTCCAGTCTTTAGAGACAAACATAAAACCATCAGTAACAACTTCTGGACTACTGATCCATGGCAGTAGATGAGATATTTTGGAGAAAAAATCAGGAGATAACTCTGTTGCAACAGTTACAATGTATTTCTATAGAAGATGTATGTAATAAAGTAATAAATTCATTTACAGAGGTTTGTGTGGGTTTTTTGGTTTTGTTTGTTTGTTTGTTTTTGTTTTGTGTGTGTGTGTGTGTGTGTGTGTGTGTGTGTGTGTGTGTGTGTGTTTTTTCCCCATGTTAACAGTCCTGGTTGTCAGAAGATGTGTGGAATTTTAGGTTGGAGCCAGGATATGTGACAGCTAAAAGTTGCTTGCATTGCAGAACATTGATCTGCAGTGTAATTTTGAGATATTAATTCTGAGGCCTAATTCCAGATGTTTCTGAGTATGTAGGAGGGAAGGATTTTGAATTTATCTTTGAAATTATACGGGTAAAAGAAGATGACAGGGCAGTAAAATGAAAATTTCTGGTTTTCTGATAGTCAGAAATTAATTAAGGCTTTGAAATAAAAGTTTACATTAAGAAGGTGATCAGGATTCTGCACTCTACCTCTCTGAGCAGCTCCTTCATTACAGGGATAAAACTACCACATAAGAACACAGAATCAGAACTAAAGGTTAACTTAAAGTGGGGATAGCATCAGAGAATCAATCTCTTGATTACAAAAAAGTCTAACTTATTCAAAGAAGACACATAGCAGATGTTTCTGTCTCATCTGGGGTGCCAGCTGTTTCTGTCTTATCTGGGGGACGGCAGTTGTCAGGGGCTCCTTTTTAGGAGCTTAAATTCCCCGGCATTCAGGTGGTCTTAGAGTTCTGGCCCTCTGCAAAGTTCTGTGCCAAACGCAGGAAAAGACAGAGTCTTCAAGGTTACATGCTTCGTTTATTAGTTCTTATCTTACAATTTTCTCAGTGTCCAAAAGATGTTTGCCGCGGCTCGGACATCTGGTGACTCCTCCTGTCTCTGGGCTGTCCTTATCTTTTATACTAATTGCTACGTATTCTTTATTTACTATTTATTACCAATGTCTATCACTATTACTAAAAAGGTCATCTTTACTCTGACCCAATCCTCACCAACTACTTTGTGCCAACGTCACTGCAGAAATGGAGTGAGGGAACAAGAAGGAAGAAGAAAGGGACAACACCCTAAATTCTCCATCTTGCCCCATTCACTTCAATGCCAAGAATTCCAAACTCACTGTTTTTTCACCCTGTGATATTCTAAACTACTATTTTTACACTCTTGTGGCCTGCAATGCTTCCTGCAGTGCAAGAAGCCTCTCCCATGGACTGAAATCAAATCCAGTGTCTCTCTGAGCTCTGGGCTCTGGGCTGGGGTCCCAGACCCCCCTGTCCAGGTCCCTGACCCTCCAGGGCAACCAAAGGAATGCCCTGGACTCCAACAAGCAGAGCTGAGTATTATTTGTACCGATCATGATGACCAAGTTAGTAAATGCCCACATTTTCTCCTTTCTCAATGTTTGTAAAGGATAAGATTTTTTTCTCAGTACAGCAGCAGCTGGTTCTGGATAACAGCAGGTATATGTAAGAACTTCATACATCTCTGTTCTGCAGAGATCTGCAACTACTGCAGGGATAGGACCTAACTCTGAGCTGGAAGCAGACAGAACATAATTATAGCACTGGGTTAGAGTGAACCCACTCTAGCATGTTAGTCTGATGCAGCTGAAAGTCAGGGGTGGTTATCTGTGGAGCAGCAGCAGCACCCTGGGGTGCTTGGACTGAGCTAGCATAATTGGTGCTACACTCCACTTCAGGCTGTAACACTGTGGATCCATGGCAGTTCTGTATTCCACTGCTGAGGATGGAGATTCCTAAAATCCATGAGACCATGGTCTGAGGATGCTATCCTTTAGAGACTCTCAAAATCTTTTTAATCTTAAAAGATAGAAAGGGAGACAGCTAGATTATTTGAAAATAGAAGAAAGCTTTGTTTCATTGAGATTCTTTCCCCCTTAAACTGTGTATGATTGAATTTGTCTAAGGAAATCTTCTATTAAATAATCTTTAAATGTGACACATAATACCTTTCCACTTTGTGAAAAAGAACACACAATATAGTTCTTTGACTGGACTTGATGCTTCTGCTGTCATTAAAATCTGATTTTGTTTCTGAAAGCAA